>NW_019483152.1:0-935 GCF_002814215.2 Seriola lalandi dorsalis | reverse complement strand
CTCTCTCTCTCTCTCTCTCTCTCTCTCTCTCTCTCTCTCTCGATATTAAAACTTCACCTCCAGTAAACGCCAGGGGAGGAAAAACAAAAACAATGGTGGGGACTAAACGGATGATCATCAATTAAAACTAAGAAATAAATTTCACAACCATAATGAACATCTGTGTGACCAATATTTAGTCATGATAGGACAACCGGATTTCTCAGGGGAGATGACTGGTGGCACATTGTAAAACAAATAAAAATAAAATATCCTCTTGTGAGCAAGATCCAGCGACAATGCATTTTAACACCTCGCTGTTTGATTTAGCTCTGTCTGGTTTATCTTTCTCTTTAAGATCCAAAGTGTACCAAAAACAATTTGTTCTCCCACTCTGAGCAGCCACAAAGACCATTCAACTCACTCACTCATCAACAAAATATTGAACAAATGTACATGACGATGATCTTTCATGCTCACAACCACTTTCCAAGATCACTTACACTCAGTTTTCTGTCAGATACAGGGAGGATCAGTGGATGGTAACATGCACACTGCCAGAAAATCTACATCTTTTAATGATTAGAGATAGATTTTTCATCATTTGATTCAAACTGCTTTAAATGTCCCCTAAGAGCCTTTTTCTTTGGGTCGTCTTTCTTTCTCCTTTTTAACACACACACACACACACACACACACACACACACACACACACACACACACACACACACACACACTTTCCCACTTGTTACCACACTTTTACTTAACCTATGATTTCATTTTCTGCAGGGATATTTTAACTCATTTTGCAACCTTAATTTACTTGACATCATGTCCTCATAAGATGTTTCCATCCATGTTGTCACTTTATCTGTCATTAAAATCAACGAGCTTATCCTCTCCAGTTTCCTGTTGTCATGTCTTTGATCAGATGTAAAAAAAAAAAAAAAAAAAAA
>NW_019483151.1:0-697 GCF_002814215.2 Seriola lalandi dorsalis | reverse complement strand
GTGTGTGTGTGTGTGTGTGTGTGTGTGTGTGTGTGTGTGTGTGTCCTCAGGATGATCTCTAAGATCAGCACCGAAATCAGCAAGAAGGAGGAGAGGCGGGGCCTGTTTGGTAAAAAGTAGGTTCAGACCAAAGCTTCACATCACAGCAGAACATGATGCGTTCAAAGCCAGCAGCTGATGCGTTCATGGACCTCTCTCTCTGTTTGTGTTTGTTTCCACAGAACGACGCCCAAATATCACGAACCAGGTAGGAAAGAAAAGCACAGGAGATGAAAGTGTTAAAGCTTCGACTGATTCAGACTCGTCAGTTAAAACAGACGGGGTCTTCGTCAGGTCGAAGTTCACTCGGTCGTTCTTTAGGATGATTTCAGTGTTCCAGTCTGGAAACACTCACGGGGATGAGTCTCAGTTCTTCTGCTTCCTGGTTCAGATTTCTCTCACATGAATCATGCTTCACACGTTACTGCCTCATATTTTATATATTCTACACTATAATTAAATGTCTGCAGCAACACAAACACTGAGCATCACGACTCAATCATATGTGTTGATGCTTTATTACTTCTTCACTTAGTTTCTGTTTATTTCTGATTATTTATTTATCTGGACTCCCTCTGATGATTAATAATGACTTTGTATCTAAATTGCAGTGATGGTGTATTGATATGTGTATTGATATGTGTATTGATATGTGTAT
>NW_019483150.1:0-696 GCF_002814215.2 Seriola lalandi dorsalis | reverse complement strand
CACACACACACACACACACACACACACACACACACACACACACACACACATACATACATAAAACACACATGCAAATTTCCTCCCTGAGACCTTGAAAATTCTATTTTCTGCTACAGCCACAATCACAGATAACAATACAGCTCAACACCTCAACACACACATACACACACACACACACACACACACACACACACACACACACACACACATCCTCACCTTTGTCTTGTCCCTTGAGACCCACTTAGACTCAATGGAGCCCAGAGTGAGGCTGGGTAACATGTGGTTCAGGACCTTCGCCAGGAAAACCTGCAAACAACCAAAAACAAAACCTTCTGTTTTCCTTCCGTCGTGAGGTGCAGAGTGAGATGACTCAGTCCTGGACGTGAGGAAGGACAGGGGAGAGAGGAGAGAGAGAACGAGCGGATGAAGTGATCATGTGATACCTTGAATGGCGTGGCGGAGTCCGGGTTCATCTGGACCATCGGTGCGATCAGAACCACTCCAGCAAAATCACTGGGCCGCTCACTCGCCGTCAGGATGGAGATCGCTCCGCCCTGAGGGGAGAGAAGAAGATTACATTTCATTTTCTCAAATGAGAATCTGACATTTAAAAGTTTTCAAACTTGTGTTTCAATCAAATGATCAAAGGTCAAATTAAGGTCACGTTAAGGTCACGTTAAGGTCTTGATTACGTCA
>NW_019483149.1:0-696 GCF_002814215.2 Seriola lalandi dorsalis | reverse complement strand
GAGCAGCTCACCATGAGAGACTCGGAGCAGCATCAGCAACAGTCCAACCACAGCTTTCATGTCTCCTCACTGTTCAGCCTCTGTTGACCCCGTCAGCAGCTTTCAGACAAACTCCTCTTCTTCACCTGAGTGCAAACATGCACATCCAGCACTGATCAGTCTGAAATGTGTCCTGTCCGCTGTAGATACAAAGTTCTGAGAATTGAGCAGGTTATTTTTATATTTGAGAGGGGGAAGAGGAAGTGGCTATCAGTGCATGCAGTTTGTGGGCCAAGAAAGAAATTAACACGTATGAAACCACAACAGACAACACATACAAAAATACAATATGGCTGACTTTTGCACTGTATCCAACTAATTGAAAAAGTGAAAATCAACATCATCTAATGAAACTTAGGTAAACAATGTTTTAGCAGGGCAGTTGATGTTGTGTTCATACCCAGAATGCTTGTGTGCACCGTACGAAGCCAGTTTGACAGAGTAAAGTCTCGTGTCCGTCATCAAGCCATACATAATTTGAGTGAGTTTGGGAACACGATGACTAGACGCTCAAATTATTCTCCATGGACTTCAAAGAAAGTGAAAGAAAACTGAGGCACAGCTCGTAAACAGATGCCCATGTCCAGAATCCTAGCAGAGGTTGTGACATGTTTTCTGAAGTTACATAACGTGTTATGTTGCAGCATAATATATGAG
>NW_019483148.1:0-735 GCF_002814215.2 Seriola lalandi dorsalis | reverse complement strand
GCACCGAGCAGAAACACTGTTTGTGGTTCTTAAGCTTTTTCATCTAAGAAACAACAAAGTTTAGTCCCTGTTCTTCTGACCCCAGCTTATGAAAATCTATTGCTACTCTTGCCATGTAAGGACCCAGCAGAAATAGGCCTGTGACCTATTTTGGATTCCAGCCCAGAGTTTATGAGACTGTTGGAGCACATAAATTCTTTAAATGTTTAATTATGTGGATCTCTGTTACAATGCCTTCAACCTTGATAATAGCAAATGAGGATGTGAAAGAAAAGCCCAGCCTTTAAGCACTACTCATATCATCACTACAGTACCTTAGTCCAACCCCAAAATTCTTTGCCGGCATGGCTGTTACTCATGTGGACGACAGAGCTAGAGCTTCTACCTCTGTCTCTGTTTAATAGGTACTTAAAGATCCTGAGTATGTTAAAGGCACCTGGGAGAATAAAGGTGCTAAATGATGTTACATTTTAGAAATTCTCTCTAGGCTGAAAGCCTGGGCCTGTCTCAGACACCTTAATCATCCACATCTGACTTCTGTTTTGAGTATACCAAAATTCAGGCTGGATTTTGCCTGTCAGATTATGTGCCTCACTTTCCTCTCACATTAGTTTGGTCTCTCACCCAGGTCCCAGAGTGTGTGTATGTGTGTGTGTGTGTGTGTGTGTGTGTGTGTGCGTGTGTGTGTGTGTGTGTCTGGAGGATAATTGAATTTCAATTACAAAACCATCAAAC
>NW_019483147.1:0-696 GCF_002814215.2 Seriola lalandi dorsalis | reverse complement strand
ATCTTTTATTTTTTCAATCTGCGTCATTCACTCAACATTCCTTGATATAAATGGGTTGGACATAATATTAGAAACGCCTCTTAGTAAGATGCAGCATATTTTGAACATAATCACACAGGTGAATCAACACCTCTGTACATTATAAACCACCATGAAGGAGGATTTACTGCACGACTGTTGGATTAGGCTGCATTAGTTTTAGCTGCATGTTCATATAAACAGTGATAAAGAGACAAAGAATTTTATCCTGGATACAGTATAATAGGACAGTTACATGTGTGCTTGCTATGTTTCATTCACTTTTTATGGGGGGGGACTGAACACAGCCCACACTGACTCCTTCTCACTTTCTGACTGATCAGAGCAAATCCCTGAACTTTCCCGACTAGCAGCTTGACAAGCGTTAACCAGACCGGTTAGGGTGTGAAAGAAGCAGACCTACACCAGCTTGATCTGCAGAAGAAGAGTGAGGGGAGGCAACGAAAACCAGAGCAATCTAAAAATCCAGTCCACTGCACAATTAGATGGATCCATGTGTAAAACAAGATGCCTCCATAAATTAAAGCTTTAAAACCAAAATATCCATAAAACATCAGCGACGTCTTTCAAGTACAAGTGGTCATGTGATCTATTGTTAATATATTCGTATTGATTATACTGTAGCCGCTTCAAGCTTTGCTTTATTTGCACAAGAGA
>NW_019483146.1:0-795 GCF_002814215.2 Seriola lalandi dorsalis | reverse complement strand
GTGAGTCAGTCCCCATAGACTCCCATGTTAAAATGTCCAACTTTACAGCAGAAATAAACATGTTTACAGCCTGGTACAAAAACTGTTTTGGTCTCTAGAGCTAATTTCCTCCTTCATGACACCTGTTTATATAACTCACCTGTTTATATAACTCACCTGTTTATATAACTCAGCTGTTTACATTTTATTAAGGACTAAAGGAGGGAGGGAGAGGACCTGAAAACACAAACCAAGCTACTTGTTTGATGTCGCTGTATTTTGATCTGGAGCAGTTTACATGGGATTTAAACTCCTCCCACACCTATGTGACCTGGGATCGCTTTAACCTGGTCTCATGGTGGTGTGTTCAGAGTGTGATGATGTCATGTGTGCATTACCCGGACGGTGCTGAGGTCCATGGGGTGTTTGATGATGTCATGGTAGTCGTGCAGCTCCAGCGCCTCGGCGTCCACCGGCTTGTAGAACGGCCAGGCGTAGGCGGCGTGTTTCTTCGACAGCATCTCCTTAAGAATGGCGTCGCAATGTTTCATCTGCTCGCCCACCTTCCCACTCTTCCTTCCTATGGCTCCTCCTCCTCCGCCTCCCACTTCACCCCCTGCCACCTCTTCGCCCGTCTCACGGCGGGTCTTAGCGGGGCGGGCGGCGGCCTCGCGGCGGGATGAGCCCAGCTTGGCCGATTTAGAGTCCTGAGCAGACGGAGAGTCAGCGCGACCGGCAGAGATGGCGGACGTGGTCGGAGTGGTGGTGTCGGCTTTCCTCTTCACACCTTTCTTCTGTTAGAGAGAGAGAGAGAGA
>NW_019483145.1:0-696 GCF_002814215.2 Seriola lalandi dorsalis | reverse complement strand
AATATTATTGTGCTGCATTTATGTTATTCCATATTCATCCTTTTTTTATTTTTATTCTTTTAATGTGCAAATGAATGCAACATAACACCAGGCTGTCTCACCTACAGTACATCCATCAGCAGTGGTTGGGGTGCTGCAGATGCCGCCTGTCACAGGGTTCAATAAAGTGTCTCATCCTGTTAGCCCAGGGTAATGACAAATAGTCACTTTTATCATTCGGAGTAGGATTTACATCCTGTAAAATTGAGTTTTTGTAGGCTGATGTTAATATTTTAGATATGCTCTTAGGTTTAATGCTGCTGACAGCTGCTGTTTTAACAGTTTTATACCAAGTCATTTACATAGCGGTGCAGTGTATAAAAAAAGGCTTGTAATATGTCAGATTGCATCATGTCCAACCCTAACGGGGAGGTCACAACCAATTTTGGGTCATAACCCACAGACTATTGTTGTATTGAACCAGTCTTATCAGTGCACAGTCAGTGTGTAGAACATGTATACTGGTTCCCACTTTTTATCAAAGACCTGGCCAGTTGGCTTCTTATTATGCTAACCTGTTACCCGTCTGCTTAGACATGCCTGCATTGTCTTATACCAATCATATTACCTCAGATACCCACCACAAAAGACCCACACAAACACAAACAATCACACACACACACACACACACACACACACACACATACACACACACAC
>NW_019483144.1:0-696 GCF_002814215.2 Seriola lalandi dorsalis | reverse complement strand
ATTTTACACGACGTGTCGACACTAAAACTCCACGTCCAATAATTTTTATAATCGACAACGTCGATTACGTCGGATAATCGTCCCAGCCCTAATCAGAACCCTGTAGGAGTAACTTCTGTGTGTGTGTGGAAGAGTAATTATTAACATGAACAAACTGGAATCTGATAAATACGACTTAAACCAGCCTAGTACAACTCTTTTAATCCCAATGATGTGTTCCTGTCTCTGTAATAAAATCCTGTTCTTCTGGATCCCCAGAATACTCACTGAAGTAGATTCAGAGGCCTTTTTATGACACACTCCCTGCCAGCATTGATGTCCTCTTCAAGGATTGAAAGAAAGAACAAAGCGACATTTTAACTGAAATTGTCAGAGGCTGGATAAAAGTGGGCAATGACAAAAAAATCGGAAAACTGTTCAGTAACAGTTCACTTATGAGGCTGACAACTGCTTAACCCAAATAAAATCGAGATGCTCTTCTCTGTTCACCTTTTTGAAAATGGTCATTAAAAATTGATAGTATTTTTTGCTTTTAACAAAGCCTTTACATGTTGTCCTCAATGTGTCTGAATCTGTGAAATCAATTGACCTGTACTGTTGTGGCCTGAAAGGTTTTCAACACTAAATACTCAGAATACTCCTAAACGCTCACTTCACACTCTGTATGTATGAATGACATACAAGTTTGGCTTACAT
>NW_019483143.1:0-696 GCF_002814215.2 Seriola lalandi dorsalis | reverse complement strand
ATATTCTGATAATGCCAAAAATATAACCTACCCATTGCTATGAATCTAACTGAACTCCAGGAAAAATGTATTAGTCTTTGACCTTGTTTCTATTGCCGGATGACAACTATTTCATCTCAAACAATCAGGAGATGTGAGACGGGCGGATGTTGTGGAAATAGAAGAATAAAGATCTTTAAAAAATACATAGTTTTTTTTTAGGGCACACAGGGCTGGACAGTGCACTACAGAACTGACTTAGTAAGCAGTTAGAGAGAAGGGGAATGGCATGTAGAAAAGAGTCCAGCCAGCTGGGGGTCAAACCAAGGACTCACTGCTCAGGGCATCAGTGCCCCTGTGATATGCACCCTGATCACTCGGCTGTTAGGTCACCCCAAGGGTTTGGTGTTTTGTTTGCTCCTCGTCTCCAGTCGGTGCTCCAGCCGACTTCAGTTCCCGATGTCCTTTGGTGGTCCAGCCAACACCAGATCTCCTGTCAGCAGTTTCTGACACAGGGCCTGCCTTCCCAGATCATCAGTCAGTCATCTCTGTCACTGCTAGTTCTCCAGCTGACTGTGTCCTGCCCTGCACCTCACCTTGACGTGCATTTGAATCATCTGGTGACAGCCGCCTTTCCGGACTTCCAGCCTCTTCGCCACTTTCCAGAGCAGTCCTTACTACGTTACTGTCCTCCTGGTCATCCCCCAGAGTTGCACT
>NW_019483142.1:0-696 GCF_002814215.2 Seriola lalandi dorsalis | reverse complement strand
GTGTATATGTTAGCGTGTGTGTGTGTGTGTGTGTGTGTGTGTGTGTGTGTGTGTGTGTGTGTGTTTGATTGATCCATAACCACACAGCACTCTCCATCACAGATGGTGCAAATATGGATGCCAGCGTGATGATTCTTCCAACCCCAGTGGGGGTCAGAATGATTGTCTGAGATCTTGGAAGAGCTGGAAGACAGAATGAGGCACAAATTACACTTGTTAACGAAGGACAATGAGTGTGACATGCAGCTGTCTAATCTCATATCTTTGAAGCATGCAGAGAACATTCAGAAGAGAGCTGCTTCTCAGATTGAGGCCAAGAACATGGTCTTTCTGTAGCAGAAAAGGCACTTGCTGAGCCATATTCTGTCTGAAGATCTGGCATGAGATGGCGGATATTACACAATGGGGAAAAGCACTTTATTCATTCACTCATTTCTCCATGTTCAGACCATAAATCAGCCACTGTGTTACTGAGCCTGGTCTCAAACTTATTTCATTGTGGTAGGAAACACATTCAGATCCCCTTAAGAAATCAGTGTTGATCCCTTGGAAATGTCTTTGGATTAAGAGACGCCGTATTTATTGCTTGAACAAAATGTGAGGCTATAGTGCTAAATCAGAATGTGAGCATCTCACAACAGAGTTTATGTGTGTGTGTGTGTGTGTGTGTGTGTGTGTGTGTGTGTGTGTGTGTGT
>NW_019483141.1:0-696 GCF_002814215.2 Seriola lalandi dorsalis | reverse complement strand
ATATGCAACCTGTGACAAGAAGGTATTGAGCGTGCATTGCTGTACCATGCATTGTCTATAAAGGGTTACATGCCAAAAATATTGGGACCAGTATGCTACACTGTTTCCAGTCCCATACTATAACTTCATTATCTTGTCATACTCAAATTATGCAAATTATGATGCATTATTAGCAATTCTCAATACTTCAGTTTTTTTAATGCTCATAAAATGATAAATAAAGTGATGATAATGTAACACAGAGGCATTTATCACACATTTCAAGCCCAACACATTTAGTTTGCAGCCTATAACAATTAAAAAAGTGGATTTAATAAAGATGTTGTTGCTTTATTGGAAAATCACCACAACTTTTCATCTTCACATGAAAACAAGAAATGAGATGCAGCTGAATTAGCTGGCACCATAGAACAATAGCAACACTTCCAGTTCTTTCGTTGATTATTTTGATTTTACTGATTGTGATTGATTATCGTGTTTATTGATGTTCAGGAAGCCTCTACCCACCAGTCAGATAATGTTAACCTTTGCAGAAAATTCACTCAACACTCACACGAGTTGTTCTGGAACATGTATCTACGACTATAAAATTAAATGTCAGTGAAAGTGTGTGTGTTGATAATGGTTTTTTAAGGTTATTTAAGGGAGGCAGAAAGTTCAGCGTCACTTGTTTACAGTCCAAGGTCCAGGGTTGGG
>NW_019483140.1:0-696 GCF_002814215.2 Seriola lalandi dorsalis | reverse complement strand
TGTGGTAAAACAGATTCCTCGTATATGATCGTCATGGAGACGGAGTCGGGTGTTCAGACCTCTGCTCTGCAGTTCGGAGGTCAGCTGTCGCTCCAGACTCTCCCTCATCTCTCTTTCTCTGTAGAGCTCCATCTTCAGCTCCCTCTTCTCCGCCTGGATCTGTTTGTCCTGCGCCCGGGCGTTCTCCACCGCCACCTTCAGCAGACCCTGAGGGCGGGAAAAATCACTTTCACAACCACACCACGTCTGAACATTTGGACAATAGGCTTGATGTTAAAAACAGGATCCCACCTGTATGTTGGTGAGCAGGGTCTCCACTGACGACAAACCATCGGCGAATAGGAACGGAGCGGGGAAGCCGGGGGGCAGGGCTTGTCCCAGCGAAGACTCCTCTGTAACGATGAAGAAAACATCACAAGATTATATTTTCCTGAATGTTGGATTAAGTAGTTTTTGTCATTTTAATGTGAAATTTGACAATATTTTGTTATTGCTACAAACCAAATTATTCAGTTTCAAGAATGATGTTATATAATAATGTTAAAACCTATTACTTTATCTTTTTATATTATATTTTCTTTTGTTATAAAATAAAAAAAATACTGTATAATCTTATTTAAACTGAACATTTATTGTTTCAGCGTGAAATAGTTGGTTAAAGAAAGTTAATCAATTGGTTTCAAATGGAGAATACGT
>NW_019483139.1:0-696 GCF_002814215.2 Seriola lalandi dorsalis | reverse complement strand
ACACACACACACACACACACACACACACACACACACACACACACACACACACACTTCAGTTTTTTTCTCATAAAAAAACAAAAACAAATAAACATCAGTCTTTTTTTCCTCAACCCCCCCCCATCCTCCTATGATGGAGGAGGAGAGGAGGAGGAGGATGAAGGTGTAACCAGTTGCTGTTGTAACTAGACGTCGAGGATCTCCTCTGCAGTGCCGCCGCAGCGCAGCCTGTAGCGACCGGTTCTCCAGCTGATGGTCGGGTCCCAGAGAGCTGACAGGAAGATCTGAACCGCCATCGACTCCCTGATGAACCATGCTACGGCAAAGTCCAGCTTTGAGAAGCACAGAGGGCCGCCCTGCAGGATGACGATGACCGATCAATAACCAATCACCAACACTTTCATTCAACCTCCTTATTTCTTCTTCACTTTCATTTTTTATGTCATTTGAACATTAATTAAAGATCCAGGTTCATTTTTCTTCTTCAGTCCAAGTGTGTGTGTGTGTGTGTGTGTGTGTGTGTGCGTGTGTATATGATTCATGATTTTAAGAATTTGTTTTATTTTTTTAATTTCATGTTTTTTGCTTTTAAGTTTTTATTTATAAAAATTGATTTTGTGTTTAAAATTTCATTCAATTCATTTCATAGTTTTGTTTTTAATTGAATTTCATAAATGTTTTATTTAGATTTATATA
>NW_019483138.1:0-697 GCF_002814215.2 Seriola lalandi dorsalis | reverse complement strand
GTGTGTGTGTGTGTGTGTGTGTGTGTGTGAGAGAGAGAGTGGGCAGGGGGCAAGACTGCATCAAACTCTGTGCAATACTTTGGGAAAGCAATGACAACACAATATGATATCTGGATCAGGCACAAAGTACAAACTTAGTGACTTCATGTCTTGCACCTTTCATGCTTTTGCTTTCATTTCTATTTCAGATAAACACAACAGCTGAGGTAGATATGATCAAAGTGCAGGTTTTTGCACAACTTGGACAAAGAACTGAGAACATGCCCTGAGGGTATTGAAGATGGAGCAGATAGCCCATGTTGAAACAAGCAAGGTCAGGTTAAAATCAAAGGTCAAAATAAATTAGCCTATGTTCAGAGCTGGAGTGACCACATACACAAACAAACAGGTTACAAGAGAGGTGATGAAGAATGTTTCAAGGGTCAGAATCTGGAGTTTATGACCTACATAAACAGAAAAGTGTTCTCTTTGCAGCACTAGTGTTGGCACCCTAAGGATCGGTGCTAGGGGTCATGAACACACACATAGGTCACAGTTGAGTGACTCAAAAGCAGAGTATCCAAAATGAGAAGGTCTTTTTAAGTTCAGCTGAGGTTATACTTTCTGGACCTTGCAAGGCTTGTCACAGCTAAAAGCCTTTTAATCAATGGCCTCCGCATCAAAGTAAAGTGAACTTTGGAAGATAGAACAGTGTCTG
>NW_019483137.1:0-697 GCF_002814215.2 Seriola lalandi dorsalis | reverse complement strand
TCTCAAATATCAGGATCTGATGCTTTTCATTTTTCTTTTTTTTCTTTTTCTTTTTTTTTTTAACATTTTGTTTATGGTTAAAACAGCCAGACAAAGCATACTCAAATAATATTAACAAAATAAAATAAGCCTAAAATAAATAAATCTCAGATGTGATAGTAACAAGCACTCGCCGTAGCACTTAAAGTAGAAATTGTATACAGTATATAAAAGTGCATACTTTTTTAAACTGTTATGTTTGCTCCTTGAGCTCTTTATTTGAAATGTTTGTCCAGTTGTCCAGCGCCTTTCCTGTTTAATCCCGTGTCTGTCCGAGGAGAAATGGCTCCAGGTTTTAGGCTAAGCACATTAACAGATTTATGGCTCAGCATGTGAAGCACTGCATCACAGACAGTGAGCAGCAGCTCTCTTCATGTTTACCACAAACAGAAGCAGAGAAAAAGATGGATATGGTGGAGAATTTACTCCAATTTTGGGTCCAGAGTGAAAAGTAAACAAAAACTTCAAATGGAGAAAAATGTGTTGGTAAAGAAAAAAGGGTTAGTGTTCAGGAGAAAGGAACAAGGTTGTGATTGTGATGATGATGCATTTTTATCTGTATGTATGTGTGTGTGTGTGTGTGTGTGTGTGTGTGTGTGTGTGTGTGTGTGTTTGCTCACACAGGCTAGTCGTATGGGTGTGGAGGCAGTTCTTGCTC
>NW_019483136.1:0-697 GCF_002814215.2 Seriola lalandi dorsalis | reverse complement strand
GATATATAACAATTTCCCTACCCCCCAACTACCTAAATTTGTTTCACAGCAGCAATATAAATTCCGTCGTTTATGATGCCTCAAGCAGTTTTTGAGCATTCAGTACAGAATTCATTAATGACTTCCCTTGAAATGTACTGAAGAGAAAACAACAGATCAAAAGAACTGTTGGACCATGGATTTAATCTTTAAATGCAAGTTATCCTTAGAATAAACGAACTGTTTTATCTCTTAACAATTAATCTGTGGGCCCAACAGAAAATTGTCTGTCGATTTCACTGTTTTACTCTTCTGTATTTACAGATTTTATTGTTATGAATTGATTAAACTGTTCCATTCTTAAAGACATCATCCTGCTGTGCCATACAAATAGATTTGCACTTTTTGTACAAAGTGATTATAGAGTATATAACTGTATATAAGAGATATCTATAGAGCTCATAGAGCTTTTACAGTATATTGTGTATTTTAATACCTGCAGTACACTGGCTTTTTTTCCCAGATACTCCAAAGCTACTGGTCATCCTATTTAAAGGTGTGTAGCTATAGGTAATTTTAAGTTTCTTCGAACAAAAAGTACAATAATGTTGGGTGATTATGTCATAGGTTATTATGGTGTGACATTTCTCATATATTGTATATTGACAGTGTCATTGATTTAATGTTTACTTGCAAATAAAGGTTATATGGCTTTGAT
>NW_019483135.1:0-697 GCF_002814215.2 Seriola lalandi dorsalis | reverse complement strand
ATCCAAGTCAGCTTTTGCTCAGCTTCCATCTTCATGTATCTCTATGCCAATCTTGATTACAATTTGATATTGATCACTGCCTTCTGTTGAAAGCTTCCCAAGTACTGATCCATTAAAGTGGTTGAGAGTGTCAGATCAATTGCATTTACTGTATTTTGTACAGCACAATACACAGTAAATGCTTATAATCTATGAACTTCTCTATTACAGACCCATTGTGTCTGCTCACTTCAGCATTCAAAATGTCACAGCTCAGTTGCAAGCGTTATAGTAATTGGCTATAACTTAGCTTTCCTTTCCTGTCCATACTTTGGTTATTATTTATTCTTTCCCTCTGTTAATTAAATTATAACTCATCCCATTAATCACAAATATTGCCACCCCACACCTTCCTGGTTTTCCTATCATTCAATTTGAAACCCATTTTTTGAATTGTCCACTAGCAATAAGGCTTCTTGCATTTCTAGAATAACTAATACCATGAGGAACCATCAGCAGAAGTGTGTTAGTGTTAGGAGGGCCTTATTTAACATTTCTTCCTCTGCTTCCCATATTAGTCCTTTGATTCCAAGGTATATAAAATAAACATAACAGATTATTTTTTATTTCTTGTCCTTTCACTCATTCGACCAGCTAGGGACTAACCTTTGTTTGTCTGTCATGAATTTACCAATTACCTTTAAATTTTAGGGAAACT
>NW_019483134.1:0-697 GCF_002814215.2 Seriola lalandi dorsalis | reverse complement strand
GTGTGTGTGTGTGTGTGTGTGTGTGTGGAATTAACAGTCTATTTCAGTTTAAACCACAACTGATGTCATGTATTTTGTAGGGAGCAGAGAGTCATAAACACTGGATCTGATGCAGGGCTGGCTAGGTCATTTATCCCTGCTGCCTGCCTGACTGAAAGGCCTTCTGGGGCTAATCACCAAGCAAGCCCATCCATCGCTGCAGGAACTTGTGTTTTATATCACTCGCTGTACCTTCACCAGACATACAAAAATCACTCTCTGCCAGGCGGAACCTAAGCTGGACAGGTCCAATTTTACTGGACGAGTGACTTTAAAAGGCCGGAACTGACTCCGGGACAGACAACGGGAGTGGGCTCATTGGATCAGGATCAGATGTTCCAGTGCCACTGCCTCACTGACCCAGGCTGTCTGAGATACCTGACCCCCGGAAGTGAGTGCAGGCTGTGACGGATGATGATGCAGCGTGATACTCCCAGAGAGGGAGGAAGGAGAGAGGGGAGCAGGGGCCTGGACTCAGGCAGCTCCTGGGGCTAAAACACAGCTGCTGCCTCTGCTGCTGCTGATGATGGCTGACCTGTCTGCCAAAGAGGAAATCTTGAATCTTGTCAACGCAACACCAATAGGTCCATAGAACCTGTGTGTCGATGTCCAAGTTTGCAGAATGATGGGCCTTCAGGCTGTTTTCCACTGCTATCGA
>NW_019483133.1:0-763 GCF_002814215.2 Seriola lalandi dorsalis | reverse complement strand
ACATAGTATAGTGAGGCATGAAAAGTCAAAGTATAGTAAGGCATAAAAAGTCTTTTAAACGACAGTATAGTAAGGCATAAAAAGTCATAGTATAATAAGGTATAAAAAGTCATACTATAGTGAGGCATAAAAAGTCATAAAAACGACATAGTATAGTAAGGCATAAGAAGTCATAAAAAGTCATACTATAGTGAGGCATAAAAAGTCATACTATAGTGAGGCATAAAAAGTCATAATATAGTAAGGCATTTAAAGTCATAAAAACCACATAGTATAGTAAGGCATAAAAACGACATAGTACAGTAAGGCATAAAAATGTTGGAGTATCATGAGTCATAAAAAAGTCATATTATAACAAGTCATCAAGACATAGTAAAGTAAGGCATAAAAATGTCAGTATAGTAAGGCATAAAAAGTCATAGTATAGTAAGGCATAAAAAGTCATAGTATAGTAAGGCATAAAAAGTATTAAAAACGTCATAGTATAGTAAGGCATGAAAAGTCATACTATAGTGAAGCATAAAAAGTCATATTATAGTAAGGCATTTAAAGTCATAAAAACGACATAGTATAGTGAGGCATAAAAAGTCATTGTATAGTAAGGCATAAAAAGTCATGAAAACAACATAGTATAGTAAGGCATAAAACGTCATAAAAAAACGACATAGTATAGTAAGGCATGAAAAGTCATAGTATAGTAAGGCATAAAACGTCATAAAAAAACGACATAGTATAGTAAGGCATGAAAAGTCATAGTATAGTA
>NW_019483132.1:0-697 GCF_002814215.2 Seriola lalandi dorsalis | reverse complement strand
GGGGGGGGGGGGGGCTAGAATAATGGTGGCATTAGAGGAAAGATCATGGGTTCACCAATAACTAGGGTTTATCCTTTGGTGATTTTAAATATCAACAAATCTTTAATATCTTTAATATGTTGCTTTGAACCAAAGTGACTAACACTGTGCTTCTAGTGGGGGCATTAAAGTAGGTTTCATACAGCTGAATATAAACATTTAATTATGAACGTTTTTAAATAGAATTTTAGCCCACACAGTGTACATAGTATGTGAGAGAATTGGATGTTCTAGACAAACAGTGTAAAGCCACTCATGGAACCAGTAATAATAATACATACCAAACATATCTGATTACAAGTAAAATATTGTGTGGAGGATTTTGTGACTGAAGAGATGAATAGTTCCACTTTAAAGTTAGAAGTTTAAAAATAGAGATAACACTTTCCAGTATGATGAAATCTGCAACCATGTGATAATTTTGAAAACAAAATCCATCACCCACCACCTTTTAAAATTAGCACTATTGGTTGTATCTGTCTTTCCCTTAAAGGTAATAGAAGATAAAAAATACCAGCAGTGTCAAAATCATAACTACTTAAAGCAACTGACTTGACTACAGATCAGAAAGGTCTTTTTAAACATCAACAACTGTAGCTTGTCCTCAATTATAGCAGTCATAATATCTCCTAAAATGCATTGATTTGTGGTGGTTTGA
>NW_019483131.1:0-697 GCF_002814215.2 Seriola lalandi dorsalis | reverse complement strand
TGACCCCACATCCTCCTCTCTGCCCTCCTCTCCATCGCACCGTCCCGTCCTCTCTCTCCCGAAACCAAGACTCTCAGCACACTCTAATCCCGTCCGCTAATTAACCTTAGAGTGATGAGCCTCATTATGCTAATGGTGCTAAGAGGTGTGTGTGTGTGTGTGTGAGGATGAGAGATAGAAAAGACTTGGGGCAAATCAGACAGACAGAAGAGAGGAAGGACAAACTTGTGAAATGTCGTCCAAAATTTCAAAATATGGAAGTGAAATGTGTCTCAGTGGAGGATCGTTTCTAACTGTCGCCCTCATGCGTCGATACAATAATGTGTGTTCCTCTTTTTATCTGTTTTTCTAACATCAAAAACATGCCAGTAAACCTCGTTCAATAAAAGTCTTTGCAAAATAAATAGAAGATATATGAATTATATGCTTTAATACACTTCTGTAACAGCAGAGCAAAGATTAAAGCTTCGCTAATTAATGAATAATTGATATTGAATTTCCCCTAGGGGATGAATAAAATCTATCTATCTATCTATCTATCTATCTAGATATCTATCTATCTAATTAGGTTAAGTGTTTTTTATTTTTGCTGTCTTGGTAGTTGTGTCACATATCTGCTGTGAGTAATCTGCTTCTTCATAAAACATGGCAGGACAAACCTCTGTACCAACTCGAGAGGGCATCGTGTGTGGCAGCA
>NW_019483130.1:0-698 GCF_002814215.2 Seriola lalandi dorsalis | reverse complement strand
CTGCTGTTGTTATTGTTGCCAATTTCTGATAAATAGTCTAATACAGTATTTATTAGCTTTAAATCACGGGTCATTACTAATTTTAGTCGTAAAACTGAAGTAATTAAGTCAGTCGGGGTGTCCCATGTGTGTTTTTCCTCCCCGCGGTTCACTGTAGGAAGAGGAGCCCAAACGGACGGATCGTTCACGGGTCGCGCACTAAAGACAGCGGCCACCGTCCGCGCTGCCGGAGTCCGACACCGAGCCGTGAGGTAAAATGTCTTGATCAAGGCAAACAGCTGTGTTAGGAATACCGACAAATGAACCGCGTATTGTTGTCGGTTGGGCGTTTGACTACACCTCAACGTCAGCGTTAGCTCGGTGGCTAGGTGCTAGCTAGCTAGCTAGCTAACGACTATAAGGTGACATCACAGACCGAGCCGACCGCGGCCTGGTGGTGCTGTTAGCCCGGTGATTGACAGCCTGTCAACTACCGAGCTGGGCGACTGCCGTCCCCCAAAAAAGGTTTGTTTTTAGCGGGTTTGTCTGCGCAGCGTTAGCCGGTGGTAGCTAACTAGCTAGTTTGTCTGTGCTGCTGCTGACTGACTGAGCCTGTAGTGAATCAACATCAGCATCCACAGTGTGGCTGCTCTGTGGCCTGGTGCTGCGGCGGGTACCAGCCCCAGGAGCAAACACACAGCCCGGCTGAGTTACCTGTA
>NW_019483129.1:0-698 GCF_002814215.2 Seriola lalandi dorsalis | reverse complement strand
GACTGACTGACTGACTGACTGACTGACTGACTGACTGAAATACATCTGAGTGATAAGGGGAGTTTAAACTATCCAGGCCTGCATGAACATATCGGTGTTGCCCATGGCCATGGAGGCATATGTAGGATTCCTCTTTTGTCTCCTTGGCAGGAAGTGGTGGTTATGGCTTTTGGACTGTCATCTCACCTTGGAGCAACTGGTACAGTATTGAAGGCTTTGGTGGAGGTGATGTCAATGGTGGAAAGTTTCCTGCGGCGTGTCCTCCTTGGACTGGAACTGCGTGTCCTGAGGCAGTTGATTGCTTTCCCACCTGATTCCTGGGCCTTCTGCCACAACTTATTTTCGACTTTATGACTATTTCAACTACACCACGGTTGGTCCCACTTTCTTTTTAACACCTTAACGTAAACCCCTCCCTGCAATCACAAATAGTGCCACAACTGGACTGGTTCTGGACTGTTGCTAAGCAACACATAAACATGTTCCTGACTTGCACTCTACTTTGATTACACATTGCCTCAGGCCAGCTACTTTGTATATAAATGTATCTGTATGTTTCTATTTATTGTGCAACCAGTGAAATAAGAGTCTGGTGACACTGGCTTTGGTGGTATTTGTGATTCTGATGGGTTAACAGCTGGACTGACTGACTGACTGACTGACTGACTGGCTGACTGACTGACTGACTGACTGACTGA
>NW_019483127.1:0-698 GCF_002814215.2 Seriola lalandi dorsalis | reverse complement strand
TGCAGCTCAGGCTGAAGCTTGCTAGGGTTCGAAAATAAAATTAATTTAAAAATGTGCTACTTTGGCTCTAATGCTTAGTGAGCAGAGCTGTGTGTCTTAGGTTTAACAGACATCGCTGAAGATTTGATAAACATCAACATCTCTACACTAAAGTTACAACACCACCACGCACTGATAAACAAACTCACCTGTTGGTCCAAGCCACACCAAGCAAGAGACAAAGAGAGGGAGAGAGAAGCTATCGCTAATTGCTAAGCTAAAGTAACTAGCAGATCTGATTAGCATGTGTAAGTGTATCAGTAAGATGGTGCAGTGGGCCGGACACTGCCTTCCGGATAGATACAGTCATGATTTCCTTTACTCAAATGTTGTTAAACGTTTGAGTTTGGATATTTTACATTCAGGCAAGTAGATGTTGCACTGTTCACATGAAGCATCAAGACATTAACATTTTCTTAAACCACTTTGCTGGGACTTACCTTCGGTACCTAGCAGATTTTCGTCGAGCAAAAATGAAATAACAGCCTGGGTATTTTTAGTCTTTCACTTACTGAGAACAAACTGTACACAGAGCCAGGTTTCAGTGCAGTGCGGCCATGATGGTTTTGGCGTCTTATATGAAGCGTTGTTGGCGCGCTTTCCTCCCAGTCCCCGTCTGCGGTCCGTCTGTGAAAGCTGCCCGCTGCGGTGTGTTTGGG
>NW_019483126.1:0-698 GCF_002814215.2 Seriola lalandi dorsalis | reverse complement strand
TGTGTGATAATTTGTAAAAAAAAAAAAAAAAAAAAAAAAGATACAAAGGAGATGAGAGCAAAGCAGGGCTAGACAGGGCTGCAGAATTACAATAGCTGGATCAGTGCCCCACCAAGAAATGACCAGATACTTGGCTATAAAAAAAAAAGCATCATTTCATCATTAAATGACCTTCTCAAGACGAACCAGAACCCAGTAAAAATGAGAAAGAGACAGAAAAAAAGAATTTAATTTAAGATAAACACAGACCAAAGGTTATGGGGCTTTTGTCATCATGGTTACAATAATAAACACACAAGGCCGTGGAACAGTCATGGATGAACAATAATGACTGTTGGTTTCACACAGGAAACCAACTGCAGTGTCCTGTGTGAAAGTCCTGTGTTTTGTGGACCCATCCTTCCACCCTGTCCTCCTCCTGATGCAGACGCTGTTACTCTTAATACTACATCACCAAACTTCCTTCTTCTCTCCAGTCATAATTACGACAGCCGCTAGAGGTTGCCTAAAAATAAACACTGGATTGTTATAAGGTGCTTGCCCAGATGACCTATGGTGACCTTGTTTTTTAGAGGGGGGCAGTCTCACAAATTCATTTGTCAACCACTAAAGGAGAAAAGGGAACAATCTATGATGCCGCCTATGGAAAAGAGATTCAGACTCACTGGACACAGTCAGGTTACATGATGCCCAAGAAT
>NW_019483125.1:0-698 GCF_002814215.2 Seriola lalandi dorsalis | reverse complement strand
TTTTCTTTTTTTTTTTTTTTTGCTTAGATACAGTTTCGGGATGTCAGAAATGTTCCAGTCGTGCTCCGGTCCAAACAACCAGTGGGTGATTAGTCAGAGAGACATACAGGAATTATATAACTCTGAACCACATCCACATAGCTGGCCTGAGTTCCACCCCCCTCGTCCCAGCGGCACCCTTCATTATTCTCGCTCCCAGGGTCCCTACGGTGGAGCCTACACCAGAGCACAACACCCCGCTTGGTACCAATCCCAAAACACATGGACGGTAGGTAGACACAACAGAACATCATGGTAACACTGTCCTAATCAGAGTGTTGAAAGTTAATTAATAAATCAGATTCAAACCATTATTGGTAACTTAATTATGTCTGAACAAGACTCAGACTCTACAGCCATGCTAGCAGATATGTGTGGCTGTTTGCAGGCACAGAGCGTTCTATCACAATACTGACATGCTATTACTTAGCAAATGTAATGTTCACATTTTCATTTACATTAGTTTTGTATGTTAACAGGCTCTCATTTGCTAACTAGCACTAAACACAAGGTACAGCTGAGGCTGATAAGAATGGCATTAGTTTTGCAAATATTATTTTATTATTTTACTACTGTTCTATTCTGATGATGGTGGTAGATGAATACAGAAAGGATTATCAAAGTCGGTACAATTCATCCTGAGGGGAACATGAATGTGC
>NW_019483124.1:0-698 GCF_002814215.2 Seriola lalandi dorsalis | reverse complement strand
TAACCTGTTTGCTGAGTTCATATTTTCCCAAGTTCTTGTTCAAGTTTCTTCTCAACATTTCTCCTTCTGCTCTTTTCTCCCTGCACCCTTCACAGCACACTGTAAATTGGTCAAGACATGCGAGTGAATACATCATTACGTTTGAACATCAAGCCTCATCGGTCTGTCCTGGGAATCACTCAGCATGTGTATCTCTGACAGAGGAACAAAGTCTGCTAAAAGTGCTAAAAGTTAAAACGCATCATCTCTAAATAGTTGAAGTACACACTGCACTGCTTCCCACGGACTGATCTTTTCACGCTGCTGTGAAATATGTGAGTATTGCATTAGGAGGAAGTGTATGTCTGGGTCAGAGTGTCCTTTCGGAGCTTCCTCTGCGAGGTGTTGTCAGTGCAGCTGCAGTGAAAATGTCAAACTTTGTGGAGGCAAATTAGTTCATTGAGCTAAATATCATATCTGATATTAATGGTGTTTTCTTTTGAAGTATCTAGATCACTTGCTTTTTTTCTTATCTGTCGCATAGTTGTGCAAACAATAATATAGATCTATCTATCTATCTATCTATCTATCTATCTATCTATCTATCTATCTATCTATCTATCTATCTATCTATCTATCCATCCCGGGTTCTATTTTCATACAAGTGCATGGACATCCTACAAGTTCTTGTGGGCAATGCAATGGTGTATTGACTTTTC
>NW_019483123.1:0-698 GCF_002814215.2 Seriola lalandi dorsalis | reverse complement strand
CCTGCTGCTCAGTCCGGTCCGGGTAGGTCTCCTCCAGGAGCCTCGTCTCAGCTGCAGAGATGTCCTCAGGTTTCACCGCCAGACTCCACCACTGCAGACAGTCTGCGCCCCTGAAGCCGCCGTCACGCTTTATACCGAGTAACCCTCCTTGATCCGTGTCGTGTTTCAGGTGAGACACCTGGAGCTCAGGTCGGGGGTAAGGCGGGAAATTTTCTTTGAAGATGTATTTTCGGATTTCCGAGCTTGGATTTCTGCCTTTGAAATCTTGAGCTGCCGCTCTCAGATCATTCAGCTCCAAGTGTCGCCTCGTCACAAAATATTCAATAAGATATTCCGCCGTTGGTTCGATGCTCCATGTTCAAGTGATTAATCAGATCGATCTGAAGTGAGATTAATCAGACTGATAAAGTCCCTGCTGTCAGTGTTCACCGTCCTGTAAACCACGCCCACCCCAAACCAGGTGTGAGTAATCATAAAGAGCAGAGACTCGGACCAAACGTTTTCAGTTATGAACTTTCCGTTAATTAATTTTTCCATCAATAAATACATTAATTAATTAATAAGTCAATAAGTAAACAAACTCGTATCCCTTCATATTATTACCTCCGTCCATGGACTGTATTAAAAAACTTTTTTAAGACTCAGGGTCTTAAAATCGAAGCCAATGCGGAAGTGCGCTTGAGTGCAGTATAGCGCCC
>NW_019483122.1:0-698 GCF_002814215.2 Seriola lalandi dorsalis | reverse complement strand
TAAGTCAAAAGATGGTGCCTTACTGACAGACTATGGAAAACATCAGCAAATGTTTTGCAGATTTTTACGCAAATCAATCGCATGGCAAACCAGATCTTGACGCGATGGAAACATTTTTCAGAAATCTTAATTCACCCAAGCTGTCAGTGGATTCAGTGAATGCACTACATGCTGATGTTACTTTGGATGAAATAAATAAATATCATCTCCTCCTTCCCCACTAATAAAGCAGCTGGTCCAGATGGCTATAGTATAGAATCCTTTAAAACATTTAATTCTAAATTGTCACCTCTACTTGTGTATGTTGAACCATTTTGAGCAGACCTCTATTTTGCCACCTTTTCTGTATAAAGATAAGATCTCACTGATTCTGAAAGCAGGCCGTGACCTTGAGGTGGTTTCATCATGTTGCCCCATTTCCTTGTTGCCCATTGAAACAAAAATCCTTGGATAAATGCTGACCAACAGACGAAAAGAATGTATATGTGTATTATACATCTTGACCAAACTGGCTCCATTCATTTTCTACCGCTTATCCTCTAGTAGGGTCGCGGGGGGGCTGGAGCCTATCCCAGCATCTTCTCGGGCGAGAGGCGGGGTACGCCCTGGACAGGTCGCCAGTCCATCGCAGGGCAAACACATAGAGACAGACAACCATTCACACTCACAGCCACACCTATGATCAATTTAGAGTATCC
>NW_019483121.1:0-698 GCF_002814215.2 Seriola lalandi dorsalis | reverse complement strand
AAAGAGAATGCCAGAGACAAATTCATACAAAATAATCTCACATGAGGACAGAAGGAGAATGGCTGGGTTTGGGAATGAAGGAAGGAGGAGGTGAGGAAGAGATGGGTGGGGCCTGTGTCCTTGCAAAGTCTAAAGACAGTGACTTCAAACAACTATCAGGCTCCAGAGGGGGTAGGCTGGGGAGGAGAAGAAGTTTCCGTTAAAAATTAATATAAAAGTTCAAAGCCGTCGGGAAGGAGGAGAGGAGGAAAAGAACAGGACAAAAAGGGAAGGGGACGTGAAGAATTGGTGGGGGGGGGGCTTTTTTTCTGTGGGTTGACTGAGTAACGCCAGTGGGCGGTCAGGCAGACAATCGGGAGCGCTCTGATGGAGCTGTCGGCAGATGTCTTTGGATGTGGCTGCGCTGCAGATTGGCAGGGAGAAATAGATGATTTAAGCAGGAAGCTTTCAGAAGTGACAGGACTCAGGAGACCTGGAAAGGAAGTCGTTCTAACAGCCCTTAGTCTGCTGCCACACCTCCAAATCACCTTCACATGGTGCTACTCAAAGACACAAAATCAGATGCTGCTTACTGTGGCAGACACAAACACACACTGATGGACACGTAAAGATCCCTGCGAAAAACTACGCATTTTGACAAAAAATGTTATGCTGCAGATTTCAACAGCCTTATGAGCTACATTTTCATTTTGTTAAAA
>NW_019483120.1:0-698 GCF_002814215.2 Seriola lalandi dorsalis | reverse complement strand
GAAAACTCTGGGGTTGAGTTTTAGTTTGAAAACTCTGGGGTTGAGTTTTAGTTTGAAAACTCTGGGGTTGAGTCTTAGTTTGAAAACTCTGGGGTTGTGTTTTAATCTGCCCACACAAAAATGGAAACTTTAGGTAAGGATGACATAAACAATCTACTTCCTGTTTACACCAGCATGCACGTGGCCAGTGTACCTGAATGGTCATGTGATATGAGTTTTCAGGTGTTTAGTATGGAAGGAGCTTATTCCTGAAGGGGGCTGAAGAGATCCTCTTAACTCTTAAACATATTAGTGTGGACGTAACCTCTGATTATTGTTCATCCCTTAATACTACAACCATAATTTATTGTGCATTGTTTATGAGTCAACTCAGTCTGTCTTTGCAGATAAATCGTGGAGATAATATCATGTTTGATGTATTGTTGAATGGGCTTTTAACCTCTCAGCCTACCTCTTCTTAGCTGGTGAACTTACCGTTCAACCAGAATCCAGCCAACCGGCCACCAGGACTGGGACGGAGAAACTCAGACATGAAAGTATAAATAGGAAATATTAACAATAACATACCCAACGTTACATTACATCTCATCTTTCACCTTTTTATTTAATGCATCAATTTTACTAAATTGAGGAAACAGAGAGTTCTAATATAATGAGCACTTTTTGGTGTAAATGTAGCCTACACACCCATACCTGTG
>NW_019483119.1:0-698 GCF_002814215.2 Seriola lalandi dorsalis | reverse complement strand
AGTATGGCATAAAATGTCAAAAAAAGTCATAGTATAGTATGGCATTAAACGTCAAAAAAACATCACAGTATATTAAGCCTTAAGAGGTTATAAAAATGTCATAGTATGGTAAGGAATAAAACGACTTGTATAGTAAGGCATAAAAATGTCAAAAAGGTCATAGTAGAGTATTGCATTAAAAGTCAAAAAAATGTCATAGTATGTCAAGTCATAAAAGGTCATAAAAATGTCATGGTGTGGTATAGAATAAAACTACATAGTATTGTAAGGCATAAAAATGCCAAAAAACTTCATAGTATAGTATGGCATAAAACGTCAAAAAAAGTCATAGTATAGTATGGCATTAAAAGTCAAAAAAACATCATAGTATATTAAGCCTTAAAAGGTTATAAAAACATCATAGTATATTAAGCTTTTAAAGATTATGAAAACGTCATAGTATGGTAAGGAATATATCGACATAGTATAGTAAGGCATAAAAATGTGAAAAAACGTCATAGTATAGTATGGCATTAAACATCAAAAAAACATCATGGTATATTAAGCCTTAAAAGGTCATAAAAACGTCATGGTATGGTATAGAATAAAACTACATAGTATAGTATGGCATAAAAATGTCAAAAAACGTCATAGTATAGTATGGCATTAAAAGTCAAAAAAACATCATAGTATAGTAAGGCTTAAAAATGTCAAAAAAA
>NW_019483117.1:0-747 GCF_002814215.2 Seriola lalandi dorsalis | reverse complement strand
AAGCCAAATGGATGTAAATTTCTCTGTCTCTGCTTGTCCTTTAAACGCACACACACACACACACACACACACACACACACACACACACACACACACAGTTGTGATAGAAGTGAGGCAGGTGAACATCCTGCACCTCATCTCCTGTATGTGCCACATTATTGTGGAATATGGCAGTTTTCATGACCAAAATAAAAAATGCTGCTGGTTCTTCAGAAACAGCAAACAACTATTTCCAGCAGCCGTTTAAATCTACAGGGTACGACAGTCTGATGCTCACAAACTATTGGTTCACTTTACTTGTAATTGTATATCACAGTAGAACCATGTCTTCTTACACTTGGGGTCAGGTCTCTATGTCTCTATCTAGGTTTTAGTAAATAAGGGAAATATCAATTTCATTCCAATTTAATTCTTATTTTTTAAATTTACATATACTTGGATTATACCTCATGCCCCTTCATGAACTTTAAAAGTCCATAAAGTATAAGGAAGATGTCCATATGTTATTTGATTATAAAGCAGGTTTAGGTTCTATATTAATACTGTGTTGGTATAAAAATTCATGCACATTCTCGTGGCATACGTGGAGATGCACAAAAATGAATTACGGTGACAGTGGCTCTAGTTAGTTGTGTCTGTTTTGACACAGTGCATATGAAGAAAAATGCTTTGGTGCTGTTGCTGCTTCTCCCTCCATAGAAGAGTTACACAACAGTAGATTGGTGTGACGCAACTTACCTGACGGTG
>NW_019483116.1:0-698 GCF_002814215.2 Seriola lalandi dorsalis | reverse complement strand
GGTCTGGAGCCAGTTCCAGTTAACATTGGACAAGAGCGGGGTACACCCTGGACATGTCACCAGTCTGTCACAGAGCCGACATACAGAGACAAACCACCAGGTGGTAGATGGTAACCACTCAAACCTTGTGCCGCCTGAATACATCCTCGTTATTACAATGATTTTCCATATGACAGACCTGTACATTTACTTGACTCTTAGTTTATTTTTCACATGTCACTTGAAAACCAGGTAGTGTCGAATCCAGCTCCGTGAACTACAGCTGAGCTAAGTATAGTTAGCAGATCAGTGGCTTCATCCTCTTTCTCCTCCACCTTAATACTGCTTCGTGCTTTTATTGAGGGCTAAACACACAGGAGAATGCAAAGAATCTTGTCCTCATAACAAACTGTCATCAACAGTCATTTGATTAAGTACTGAAACTAAAGTACATGCTCTCACATGTGCACTAGCTGTAGCTGATGATCTTTGTCATTGCTGTGTTTCATTCTTTGAAATGTGGTCTGCTCTGTGCAGGTGTGGCTGGATGAAGATGTTGAGCTCTATGAATTTGCAAAAGTGCAACCACTGATCAAGAAGAAACAAGTGAAGGTAAGACAGTCCAGCTCTTTACAGCCATGTTCTCTCATCAACACTGAAATACAAGATCCTATCCTGCAGTGTGTTGTTATTTCAGTCATAGATTTTTATATGAGCCT
>NW_019483115.1:0-698 GCF_002814215.2 Seriola lalandi dorsalis | reverse complement strand
ACAAACATTGCCCCCACGGCTCAAATGTCAACAAGGAAAATTGGAAATGAGTAATTCTTTCAGAGTGTGAAATAGATTGTTTCTCATATACGTACGTCCCTGAATATGACAAATTGATTCTTGCGAAGAGGCGAGCAGCAAATCCACCAGACAATTTTTATTGTATATTTTTTTGAATTATGATTATGATTATTTATTTATTTTGTTTTTGCCAAACACGGCTCTCCATTGTAATTGAAGTCCCCTCGCCTGGAGGGGAAGTGTTCCTTCTCCAACCCTCTAATTTGTTCTTTTAGCAGCCTTGATTTTCATTCCGTCAATAAATTGGAGAGTCAGAGCTTGTGTGTGTGTGTGTGTGTGTATGTGTGTGTGTTTGTAGTTGAAGTGGTGAGTGAGTGAAAGAGAGGGAAAGAGAGAGAGAGAAATGAGGGAGTGATTATTCAATATTAACATGCTGGAGCCATCTGAGATGTTTCCTTTGATTACAGTATTCACATTGTACCCTGCTGTCATTCCCATGGTGTGAGCGTGTGTGTGTGTGTGTGTGTGTGTGTGGACACTGCTTTAGCTGAGAATGAGGGAAATCAATTCGATTAGACGCCTGTACAACCTTTTGATATTGTCTGCTTTCTGTTTGTGTGTGCATTTGATTGTCCAATTTTCCATCCTCTCATTTTATGTTGTGTTTCCATATATCC
>NW_019483114.1:0-698 GCF_002814215.2 Seriola lalandi dorsalis | reverse complement strand
GCTCCATCAGCTGCTCCATCAGCTGCTCCATCAGCTCAGGTCCCAACCACCCTGAAAGGAGTGTCTCAGTCCCTGCTGGACCGGGTAAGCGGGGTAGTGTGAACCTGACCATGCTTTTATACATATATGAAATACATGTTGTGATTTCTCACACTGTTTCTGGTCGTTTGTGGGTGATTCAGATTCGTGCGAAGGAGGCTCAGAAGCTCCTGGCTACCATGACTCGAAACCCCAACCAGGAGGAGCGCCTGATGATGATGTCACGACTCGGGGAGCTGGCAAGGATCCTTCGCAACGTTTTTGTAGCAGAGAAGAAACCGGCTTTGATAATGGAGGTGGCCTGTAACAGGATGGTGGCCAGCTACAGGTCTGCTCTCAGCACAGGTGGGTTCCTACAACAGGAGATAATACAGTGTTTACCGCAGCTTTCAGTATTGTTATGTAGGAGGAAACTTGAGAAAACAACTGTTCTCTGATGGGCTGTCCCTCCTCTCTCATGAACAGGTGAAATGGAGAAACACATCCGTCTGCTGGCAGAAGTGGCTGCCGATTGGTTGACGATCCATCCAATCAGGAAGGACTTCTACCTGAAGCTGAACAAGAACATGGAGCTGAGCATCGTTCTGGACAAACTGAGCAGACGACTGAGAGAGGAGGAGGAGAGACTCTGAGAGAGGAGGAGGAGAGACTCTGAGAGA
>NW_019483113.1:0-698 GCF_002814215.2 Seriola lalandi dorsalis | reverse complement strand
TAAGCACAGGAAAGGTCCTTGTACGTTTTGTTTTAGAGTCATTTTTAATGTCTTAAATGAATCGACAAACTGACTGCTTTAGCTCCTCATTGCTCAAACATTTGAGTGCAACACGAGGCATGCAGGGAACACACTTAACTACACACAGCTCTAACACACACACACACACAATGCAATACACTGTGGAAGAGGTGGTTTATTCAGTTCTTTAAGTACAGTATGCACAGAATTTTAAAAATTGTATGTTCATTGTCAAATTATTGTTAATAAAAGACCAGTTATCAGATCCAGACTGTAAACAATTTAGCCCCTTTAAAATGACTAAAATTAAAATATTGTGATTTTAAAGCATATTCAGTTGTTAGGTATCACTAAAAGTATTGTGAATGTAAAATTATTTTTGAAAGGGGCATAGTAATTATTTGTTGATATGGTCATGTCTGGGTTTTACAATACTTGCTACTCACAGTAACAAGCAACATCTTGTTAAACCGACTGAGCAGCAAACTTTAAAATCCTGAAAAATTCTGAAATTGAGAGAGAAATAAATTTCACCGACTTCATGATAGTCTTAAGCAAACTCAGCCTACAAGAACAGAGAACTGTGCTGCATCTCATATTTTTTGAACTCTTTCTTTTCTCTCTCCCTCCCTGCGGCTCACGCTGAGCAGCTATTTATCTTTTTCTATTTTATCGGT
>NW_019483112.1:0-698 GCF_002814215.2 Seriola lalandi dorsalis | reverse complement strand
ACAGGAGAGCGGCGTTCGACAGCAGTTTATGTTGTTTCTATTATCAGTAACTGTTTGATGAAGTTAACCACATTGTACTTATTTTAACTATGACAACAAAGATCATCTAATGTTATTTGAACCCAAATCACAAAGTAGTTTTTGCGCCTAAACTTAACCAAGCCATGACCATTATCATAGTAACCATGGCGATGATGGTAGGTGCGCCGCTCTCAGTACAGTCCATGTATTCATTACTGCAACCATGACAACCAAGGTCTGACATATCTGCCGCTGTAGGGGCGTTACCCTTCAATGGGTAATATAAAAGTGTTAAAAAAAACAATATATGGTTGTTCAGGTTGGAGGAATTGTTGCATTGTTTGCTTGTTTTCTTTCTTATCCCATCTGTTGATTTATCTGCACTGTGTGTCATTATAACATTATTTCTAAAACAGACATGCAAATATAAAAACAGTGACAAAGCAAAACTGCAAAAATAAGGAGAAAGAATATGGAGGAAAAAAAACACATGAGCAAAGGCAGAACCAATCTTTTATCCAAATATTATTGCATTTGGTGAAAGTAAATGAACTAAGATCCTAAATAACATAAGAGAGACATTTATGTGCAAAAGGGAACAAATGAGGCTTATTAGCTTCAGAGGAGCCATTGTCTGTGGTCTAACAATTGCAGGGTTAGAACTAGGGATTTGTGAC
>NW_019483111.1:0-698 GCF_002814215.2 Seriola lalandi dorsalis | reverse complement strand
AAACAGCTGTTTCTACACACTTCGTCCTGCTGATTAGTGTGAACGCTCTCATTATTAAACTTACATAATTAATGCTTTGTTTGTGATGACAACTTTGTTTAATTTTAGCACAGCCATAAAACGCATTACTACTGTCATCACTCAGGGTATCCCAGAAAGAGCGAGAGAGTAATGAGCAAAATTCAACATGCGCTTTCCTCTCTCTCTCATTCGGTAACGATAGGACACTCTGACTATGGATATGACAACTCAACCCTAGTGTAGGTGAACCATGTGTGTGGAGCCCCAGCAAAAGTTTATTTTTCTAAAATGTCGTAATCATAAAAGGACGTAATCATCAGCAGCAGGTCCACAGCTCACTTGATGTCACAGCAAGTGTTGAGCGGGCAACAATTTCAAATACACTGAGCTTCCATAGATTATGTTGCAACAGCGGACAGAAAATTAACACATACCGTGCAATCTGACAAAGCTCCAAATAATGCCTGCTCTCCAATATCCATAGCATCCGGCTGCACCACATTCTACACATTCACATCACATCACCCTGGTCTCCGTTCCCCACTCCGCTGTCTTTAAGCAGCCAGACAAATTATGCATTTCATTTGTCACTGACTTTGACTATATGTTATGAGAGAGAGAGAGAGAGAGAGAGAGAGAGAGAGAGAGAGAGAGAGAGAGAGAGAGAGAGAGAGAAG
>NW_019483110.1:0-698 GCF_002814215.2 Seriola lalandi dorsalis | reverse complement strand
GGTTGGTCCACCACTTTGGTACAGACTGAAATACCTCAGCAGATGTTGGATGGGATCCAAGGAAATTTTGTACATTTTCTTCAATGATGAATCCCATTGACTACAGTGATCTCTTGACTTTTCCTCTAGCGCCATCATGATGTTTGTGGTTTTGAGTGAATTGTTGAATTTGTTTAGACATCAGGAGGAATTGTAATAACTTCGGTGGTCCCTTAGCTTATTATCTAGCACCACCTACCTACATGACATTATCCTCAGCTGTACTTTGTGTTTTGTGCAAATTAACAAATGTTAGCGTTTTTACACTCTAAACTGATAAGGTAAACATTACACATGCTAAAGGTTAGCATGTTACCATTGTTTTTGTGATCATGTTAGCATTAAGCTCAAAGCAGCAGTGGTCCTCAGTACATCACATACAGCTAACTGTTAGCATGTTAGCATTTTACACACTAAACTAATATGGTGAACACTAGAGCATGTTGGCATTGTTTTTTCTGAGCATGTTAGCATGCTGACATTAGCATTTAGCTCAAAGCCCCAGTGGTCCTAAGTAGATGTGCAGCCTCACAAGCAGCTAGCATAACTGTAACCTCATAGTCTTGTCACTCAACATCATAGGAAAAGTTACAAGCCTTTTCCCTCTCACACAAGTCATTATTAATGGAATATTGGCCACGGCTCATTGGTTTTAAGGA
>NW_019483108.1:0-698 GCF_002814215.2 Seriola lalandi dorsalis | reverse complement strand
GAGCTGCTGATGGGGAAACAATTAGTATTGCTGCTTGTGCTGTATGTCAAAGCCAATGCTGATGTTTTGAATGTCTCTTTAAAGACGCTTTATCCGACAGGAGACACAGATGTCAGATTTACGCACCATCCCCAGACAGCCTGCTGGTGTCATCTTCTGTTAAAAATCTGCTCACTGAATGTCGGGGTCTGCAGCTCTGCATGCTAATGATATCTTTAAAAGACTCGAAAACATAAAAATTATAGGATACAATTTAATTGTTTTGAGTCATCAAACCAGGTTAATTGCTTTAATTTTTACGTGCCAAGAGATAATGTGGTACCCCGGCTCTGGAAATGTCGGCTTCTTGCCATAGCTTTTTTTTTTCTGTCGTGTTCCTTATTCAGTCAACAAAACAATTTTCTTTTAGTATCTAGTAAAACTGGTTGTTAAACTGAATGCTTACAAGTAAAGAGTTACCATTAAAGGACCAATACTGCAGAGCTCTCGTTTTAATTCCTAATACAAACCAAAAGCTGCAGCGCTACAGCAGTTCAACTGTAATGATCAATGTCTTCCTGCCCTGGACAAGACTGTCAGCTGGTGTGATGTTTGGGAGCAAAGACAATCGATAATCTAATGTCCTCCTGTGGCAACGCAGAAAACCACCTCCATAGGACTGTGTGTGTGTGTGTGTGTGTGTGTGTGTGTGTGTGTGT
>NW_019483107.1:0-699 GCF_002814215.2 Seriola lalandi dorsalis | reverse complement strand
TGTGATTGTGATGTAACACTCACACTTTCTCTTCCCAGGATGCCCTAGCTCTCATCAGATTAGATGAGCTTTTCCTAGAAAGCTTTGATGTCACAGACGGTAAGATCGCTGCACCATGGATCCTTCTCTCTGCTCTGAAACAGGCCACCTTTTATGAACACTTTTCTTTCCCTGATGAAAAAACGAACTAGATGTCTCTCGTGTTTATTTAATTGTTGTCTGTCCTGGCAGTGAAACCTCTGAAGGGAGACCACTTGTCCAGAGCCATCGGAAGAGTAGCAGGGAAGGGAGGGAAAACCAAATTCACCATTGAAAACGTCACAAAGACTCGCATTGTGCTTGCAGACACGTGAGTACGCCCCACCATCATTCCTTCACCGTTACAGTAAAATGATGATCACAATCATTTTGTGGTCACAGTTTTATTACAGTAGAGGTATAATTGACCACGATTAAGCTCTTTTTTTTTCTTTTTTTAAATCACTTACTTTATTGCACTTTTGCAGCAGCGTTTTGTTTTGGCAGTATCTGTCAAACTGAACTGCTACAACCATCACACAAGTTTGTGAATAACTGCTTCCAAATCAAATTATCTCCAAATGCCTGGTTTAAAAAAAAACAAAAACCAAAACAGGAAAGGAGTTTTCAGTTTGGCACAGAGGAAAGACTCACTTCTCTAAAACTGGACTGATTAAGTTT
>NW_019483106.1:0-699 GCF_002814215.2 Seriola lalandi dorsalis | reverse complement strand
ATCCGGAGTCTCTTCAGTGAAGATTGAATTCCCACGGCTGGGGACCGATGTCTCCTCTCTGAGAGGCTAGTGGAGTAGCAGAAATCCCAGCAGTGCTCTCAGCCTCTCCTCTCCTCATAGATGGAGTACTGTAATTAGATTTGTTAGCCCCATTCCTCCTCCTCCTCCTCCTCCTCCTCCTGCTCCCAGGTTTATATCTTACATTCAGGATACCTTCAGCACACATACAAACAAGGACAGGTGAACACATGCACAGATAGACACACGGATACACGCTTCCCTGCCGCCGCTGTTCGCCTCCAAACCTTGTTTATGTAGAGAAAGAGAAAAAAAAACAAAAACAAGAGCACAGCTGAGAAATTCATTGGAATTCCCAACATTGCTCGCGGCTGTAGAGTTGTACATACAGTGGCTAATTAGAGGCGAAGATAAGCAGCACGCTGCTCCGCATGTTCTCCCCATCTTTCCCTCTATGTCTCTCACTCTTTCTCGCTCTCTTGCTGCCGGTTGTCTTTATCAGCGAGGATCCTACTCCGTTCAAAAGCGAGGACACATTTATCACCCACTGGGGAGTTGATAAGAGGCCACGGTTAAGCCTTTAACCCCATTGTTTTAATGATGAGGCTGAATAACGCTTTTGCTTTTTCTGTACCTCGCTCTCTTATTCTGTCGTCGTCTCTTTCTGCTGCACCCAAAGGT
>NW_019483105.1:0-699 GCF_002814215.2 Seriola lalandi dorsalis | reverse complement strand
TTATTTTGTAATCACTCTTGTCATTAATGAACTCCCATGGAGTTTCATACTTTACACAGAACCCATACAAGGTAAGACAATAAGGACATGTTGGAGAGCTGTGGTGTGTGCAGCAGCTGGAAGACACTTAGTCTTTGGCTTAGTCTAAAAATACTGTTTCCAATTTGCATGACCAACTTCTCTGCACTGTTTAGGTGAGACATAAGCCTTTATAAATCTTCACAGTAGATAACATCTGATTGGTGTTGCCTGTAGTCAAGATTTTGGTGTTGGTTTATTCTTGTAATCAGAACACAGGCCAGACAGCTTTGTGCCATCATTTAATGACGTTAAATGAACCAGTACAACTGCAGAAACTTAAAGTGAGCTATACATTTAAACTCTCAACCTTCATAACCTTCGGGAAAGTTTGCGATCAGGACTTTTCTGTGCAGGAAGTGACTGATCTAACCCGAACTGTGCTCTACTCCAGCCCAAGCATAGCACATAGCATATCAGCAACGGACTTCCTCAGTATAATGTGAGGGCTACAGCCAAAGAACCCAAATAAAGCCTCTGGCCATATCAAACTATCCCACTTTTTTATGTTTTAAATGTTTATATTTCTTCACTGAATCCACAAGATAAAAAAAATTACTTTGAAAAAAAGGAGTTCTACATTGACCTACAGTGAGTGAATAAAATTAGTCATATTCAAAA
>NW_019483104.1:0-699 GCF_002814215.2 Seriola lalandi dorsalis | reverse complement strand
TCTTCACTGGAAGCTGCTTGCTATTTTATGAATCTTTCTCTCCAGGGATGTGTGTGTGTGTGTGTGTGTGTGTGTGTGTGTGTGTGTCTGATTGCATCTTTCTAAGATTAGTTGCTTAGTTGCTTTCATCTCAACATAGCACACACACACACACACACACAGACACACACATACATACATGGCCAGAGAAGAAGACTCATAAAGAAGCAAGCCATTGCTTAACCAGTACAATTTGTCTGGGAAACACAAGCAAACATGTACATGTTCTCTGCCACACAAAACACACAGTTTGCCTCCAGGAATCTTGCACCAAACACCTTTCAGCACACATGGTATAATTATCAGTCCAACATACTGTATACCACACACCATAATGCCTTGGCACACAGCTCACATCCCCCAGTCTCTTTACAGGGCACCCTACAGCCACTGTCATGCACCGAGGGCAGTTTACGATGCATGGGAAAACGCAGCCTTGGCACCGCAGCCAACACACTGAACACAGTTCGGTTACAAGTGGGAAATGGTGGCACACACTGAAGTGTGCAAACAAAAGCAAAGCTTGTAATGTGTGTTGCTTTGGAATGTGACACAAAAACACAAGAGTTATGATTTTGCTAACAAGCTAAACTAAACTGTAGCATCACAGAGCCACTAGCTTGGCTTTAAACTCTTCGTCATCAATGTTATTAATCGATT
>NW_019483103.1:0-699 GCF_002814215.2 Seriola lalandi dorsalis | reverse complement strand
CTTGGACTCTCTCTTAATACCAGTCTTTTCTCTCTTCAGGCATGGTGACAATCACTGCTGTTCCTTCACTTTTTATTCACTGGTATTCCAAACAAACCAACATGGGCTCCAGCTGAAACTATAAAACACATCACTTCCACTGCGCCTGAGGATTTTTCTTTTTTTTCTCCCCAAGGAAACATCCTCCCAGGTGCTCGTAACAATGAATGAAAACAGCTTTTGTACAAACTGAATCACTTTTGTGTTCAGAAGCTGAAAGAAGCCAGATGTATTTGCTGGAAAATATTGCAGATAATTAGTTAAAAATGACAACTTTACAAAGCCAAAAGCCCAGTCCTGAAAGGATTGAAAATAAAGGAAGCCTGCTGGCACACTATATTTCACCTCAACAATGCTCTAAGTACTCCAATATATACGGTTATTCACCAACTTCTGGTCTGAGTCTGGAGGAGAACACAAGCTTTAAAGTGTCATTTCAAAGCAGAAGTTTTAAGAAGAAGTGAGGGAAGTGAAGGGGAGCAGAGGAGGAGGAGAAAGAGGAGTAGGAGGACAGACTTGAAAGGCTGTCTCTCTCTCTCTCTCTTTCTCTCTCTCTCTCCGTTTCTCCCTCTACATGCCGTGGATGATCAGTGGCTGGAATGAGGCTGGCCGCTGGCTAGACTTGTCTGTCCACAGGTTTAAATTTAGGCCGGATCAGAC
>NW_019483102.1:0-699 GCF_002814215.2 Seriola lalandi dorsalis | reverse complement strand
GGCCGCTCGGTCTGCGGTCGTGATGTCCGGAGCTGCTGTCGTCGCTAGAGCCGAGTCTGCTCCACAGGCCGCCTGGGGGCGGGGCAGGGGGCGGGGTTTAAACAACACAAACACAAACATTAGCTGTGTGTCACATCAGGAACTCCTGAGGAAACACTGACCCCTCCCTCCGTACCTGTCTTTCTGTCTTTGGATGAGTTGGAGTAGAGGCCTCTGTTGTCTTGACTGGCCACGCCCAGTCTGCGATGAACGTCTCTGATTGGTTCTCTGACTGGGGGAGTCTCTCTGGGGGAGACGGGGGAGGGGGAGCGTTGTCTGTCGGGGGAGTAGCGTCTCTTCCCCAGCCTCTGCCGCACGTCTGCAGACGCAGAATCAACGCTGATCAGCTGGTACAGTCACACTGAAATATCACATCTGTCACTTTAACACCTGCACACCTGTTTTCCCGCTGCTGGCCGCCGGGGGGGACGATCTGTGCTGAGACAGTCCCTGTCTTTTCTCCTCCAGCAGCTGCCGCACGTCCGTCACCTTGGTGGGCGACGGCGATTTGGTCCTGCTCTGTGATCCCGACCCCCCGATCCGGTTCCTGCTCAAGACACAAAGACAAAACTCAACACACAGGTGGAGTCAGGTGAGGACAGGTGAGGAGAGGATAGGACAGGTGAGGAGAGGATAGGACAGGTGGCGGCTCTGACCTGA
>NW_019483101.1:0-699 GCF_002814215.2 Seriola lalandi dorsalis | reverse complement strand
GTAAGGCATGAAAATGTCATAGTATAGTAAGGCATAAAAAGTCATAAAAATGTCATACCTTAGTAAGGCATAAAATATCAAAAAACGTAATACTGTAAGAAGGCATAAAATGTTATAGAATAGTAAGGCATAAAAACGTAATGCTATAGTGAGACATAAAAAGTCATAAAAACGTAATGCTATAGTATGGCATAAAATATCAAAAAACATTATACTATAGTAAGGCATAAAATGTCAAAAAACGTCATACTATAGTCAGCCATAAAAATGTTAAAAAAATGTCACAGTATATTAAGGCATAAAATGTCATAAAATGTCATACTTAAGTAGTGCATAAAAATGTCAAAGAACATCATAGTATAATAAGGTTAAAAGAACGTCATCGGCATGAAAAAGTCAGTTGAGAACGTAACCTAATATGCGTGCCGTTGGACTGCGAGACAAAGTAAGAGTACAGCGAGGTAACCCACGCAGGTATATAGAGGACGTGCAAACTTCACCAAAAAGACGACTTGATCGGAATTCGGACTCGCAACCTTCTGCTTGTGAAGTGGCAGTCCTAACCACTGTACTACCGTGCTGCAACGAACTATCTGTTCAACGTAAGTAATCTTGACATCAAAAAGGTTAAGGCTAAAAGCGCCATGGTGAGGTAAATCATGAAAAAAGTTATAGGAAGCGTCACACTGTAGTAAGGCA
>NW_019483100.1:0-699 GCF_002814215.2 Seriola lalandi dorsalis | reverse complement strand
TCTATCTATCTATCTATCTATCTATCTATCTATCTATCTATCTATCTATCTATCTATCTATCTATCCTGTTCATTTATTCATGCGTGATGAGTCCCGGGCTGAGTGTGGAGAGCGGCAGCGTGGCGCAGTGCCCGCGCTCTTGTGTCCATCCAGCTGACACCCATGGGAGAAAAGAGAAAAAAAAGAAGGGGGGTGGGGAGGTGGGGCAGTCGGACCTGAAACCTGACAGTGTTTCGGGGCCTCACCGGAAGCTTCACCTCTGGTTTCCTCTTGCAACAGGTGGCGGGAGCCAAGTGACGCACACAAATAAAAGCAGGCAGGAGAAAGGGAAGATGGGAAGTATGGATTTCACCCATCCGCCCGGAGCAGGAGGGTGTGCGTGTTTAATGTTAGTGGGGATGGATGTTATCTGTTGTCATAAAAGTTTCCATCAGATGGATTACCTGTGTGCAAGTGGGATTTTCCTCGACATACTGTCAACATTTCAAAATAAAATAAGTTACAAGTATTGATTTCTGTCATAATTTGCTGATTTATTTAGGATTTTCTAACAACAATCTTCAGTTATTTTGTGTTTTTGCTTCTAACATGCAACAACATAATATTTGGCTCTTAACTTACATTGAAAACCTAATTTCTGTGTCTCTATACTTCCTGCTACTGCCTGGAAATGCCTTAAAATCTTGATGTAAATAACC
>NW_019483099.1:0-699 GCF_002814215.2 Seriola lalandi dorsalis | reverse complement strand
TAGGTCTATAGATGAAGAACCCTAACAACATTCATAAGATGCCTTTTCACCAATTAGATTAAGGAGAGGTTCCGCAGGTCCTTCATTCCAGCAGCTGTCAGACTCCACAACTCCTGCTCTTCCTGACCATGTGCAAACTTGCACTTTTTCATGTACATATCGTGTGTATTGTATATTGTATTTATTAGTGTATATTTGGTGTATTTTTGATGTATATTTCCATAGATGTTTATTCTATAGATGTTTATTTTTCTGCTGTGGTAAATGAATTTCCCAGTTGTGTGCTTACAATTTAGACTTCTGTAATTAATATTTGAAGATGAAACTCATTCCAAGATAAAATGAAAAATATAAATCTTCACTGACCACATCGATGTCAGCTGTCACCTGTGAATCCTTCAGAGGGGACAGAACTTCATTCAGTTATAGTCAGTTTGGTCTGGTGTCATTTTGTTGACTTTTCAGGCAACAAAAAAAATCTCTCTCTACGTCCCCCCAGCTTCCACTCTGACTGACAGCTGACATCTCCACTGGTTGTCCAAATCTTTCATTCTCAGACTTTTGCAAATTCATAAAGCCATTTGTATCAGCTGAGCTACTCTCTGTCTCCTGGAATCACTTTACTAGGATGTAGGTTTGCTGCAGGACATTGATCTTAAAAACCTTTTCCTGTTTGTATTTCAGATATGAAGCCAGCGA
>NW_019483098.1:0-699 GCF_002814215.2 Seriola lalandi dorsalis | reverse complement strand
TTTTTTTTTCTTCTTTTTTTTTTAAAGACAAACGATGTGAGAAGTCATTGCACTATGTTAAGGAAAAAATTGTGAACTCTGTACAGATTTGAGTATAATATGATACATGTTATGGAAATACTCTCGTAATCAGCCATGCTTGCGCAAGATAAAAGAAAAATCATTGCCTGGAAAATGATCACGAATCATTTCAGCCTGATCAGTCATACTGCTTTTGCTCCTTCACCATCAGCCAACTTCTACTTCATTTCCGGACTCAACTCTCCATCCCGAGGTGTTCCCTACCCCAGGAACTCGTGAGGGGACGTTTAGAGTTGTACAGTTTACACTCAATGCCTCAACAGGGGACTATATAAAGAATATTTAATTTGTTTATTTTTGTTTGCATCTTCTTTAAGCCTAAGGGTATTGTGGACAATTGTGAAACTGTAAATATTATAAATATTTAAAGACTGAAGCAATGTGGAGAGACCAAGTGAATTATTTTACAAGACAGATCATCAAATCTCAGTGTTTTCTTTCTTTCTTTCTTTCTTTCTTTCTTTCTTTCTTTCTTTCTTTCTTTCTTTCTTTCTTTCTTTCTTTCGTTCTCTCTTTCTTTGGGCAAGGGCATGAAGGGGAATGGTGGGAAGGATCTGTACGGGATCCAGGAGTGATATTCACAAAAAAAATATTTTTTAAATTGATTCTGTGCCAAAA
>NW_019483097.1:0-699 GCF_002814215.2 Seriola lalandi dorsalis | reverse complement strand
CTATATCCTCCTTTACAGAGTAGGACTGGGTATCAAATGCTAATACTTTTGTATACCGACTGAAATGTGTCCGTAGTATTGAAGATGGAAAGTATCAAGTATCGACCGTTGGGAGTGACTGCAAGTTTTTTTTGATAAAATGTTAATTGGTCTAAATCAGAAATGCTGCACAATGTCAGTCACATAAACTCATTCTATTTAGTTACAATCTTTCAGTCAGTAGACCTTTATGAGCTAGAATTCAACACATCAGGTTTAAGTGCCAATCAGATTAACTTGGAGGCATTGCAGGGCTGGTGGATGACCACGGAAAAAATAAAAGTTGTTTGAATCTGATTCGTATGGAAAAAATAAACAAGTAAGGCTAACAAGCAATATTTACAATATTCAAACAGCAGTACCACATGTCATGTACAAGATGGACAGATTTCTGACAAGGAAGACAATCTAAAATATGAAGTCCGTCTTACCTTCAAGTTCATTGTCAGTATAATGACATAGAGAGCCCTGTGTATTTTGGATGTGTTGTAGACATCTGGACCTGTCATTAGAACTTTATGGTCTGCAAGAACCTCAGTAAAGCTTTTTACCCAACCTTAATCAGGAAACCTTCGTCATTTTTAGACTATTTCTGTTGAGTCAAGTCCAAGCGGCTTGTGTAAAGACATTTACCACTGATGCAATGTGATGTTTTCCAAT
>NW_019483096.1:0-699 GCF_002814215.2 Seriola lalandi dorsalis | reverse complement strand
CTCTGGCAGATAAATAAAGATGATCTTCTCTTTGTTCCCAGGATGCATCTCTGTCATACGACCCCGAGACGCCGCTGGGTGAGATCCAGAACGATGTCGTGTTTCGTGAGGGACAGACTCTGGGCGGACACGTCACCTACACACCTCGCCTCATCGCCATGGATCTCAAAGGTAAAGCGTCCTCTGTGCTCCTGGAGTTTATTTTAACAGCAACGTTTATTCCTGCTGCTGTGACTGAAACGTTTCGAGGTCAATCTAAAGACCGAATGCAAAGATTTCTGTTGTCATCAGTTGAACTGACGCTGCTGTTTGATGCTCCGTCTCTACGACAGGAAGTCTTCGGACTCTGCGTCAGGAGGGAAGTCTGTATGACCCAGGCAAAGACACGTCAGCTGTCACATGGTAAATCAGCAGGTCCAACGAATCCTTTTGATGTAAACTACACACCACATGTATATTCTGTGTTTGATAATAGTACATACCGAGAATCGTCACTCAGCTACATTTCTCTACTCAATTATTTCATATTGAAAAATGCTTTTTTTCTTATGAATGTTTGAATGTGTTGCACTGCTATAAATGTAAAGTGTGCTCTGTGTTGGAGGGAGGGGAGCCTCATGATGCATAAAGAAAGTCCTCCTGCTAAGAACTCCTTCCTGGAGGATCTGGACAAACTGGATGTGAGTATTTATGTTGGAA
>NW_019483095.1:0-699 GCF_002814215.2 Seriola lalandi dorsalis | reverse complement strand
CCTGCCACTGCCAAAAAAAGCCTCTCATCCTCTCTCACTCTGTCCTCCTCCGTCCACTGCCGCAGGTCCAGCTGGGAGTTACCAGAGCTGCGAGAGGGTCGGGTCAAGGCCATCAGCGACTCAGACGGCGTCAGCTACCCCTGGTACGGCAACACCACTGAGACGGTCACTCTTACTGGCCCCACGTCCAAACCGTCCCGCCTGACCGTCAGCATGAACGACAACTTCTACCCCAGTGTGACCTGGGCAGTCCCCATCAGCAACAGCAACACGCCCATGCTGACCCACATCACCAGGGACCAGAGCTTCATCACCTGGCTGGTGGCCATGAACTCCGTCACCAAGGTTGGATAAAGAGAAACAAGTTTGTTCCCACATGCATCAAACTCATATCTTAATTATCTTCAGAAATCAAAGTGTCACAGAGTCATCAATATGTTTTACCCAGTTTGAATGGAGAACACTGACTCTTAATCTGTAGACGCTGCACCTGCATCACACACAGACTGACTGCGATCTAATCAGCTCCTCCTGCACTTTTACTTTCTGGTGTAAAGTTACAAATTACCTCATCACTGCCTTCAACTCTGCTGAATATAACCCCTGCGATGGCTCTTTTATGAAAGGACTTCAAAAGTCAGTCCAGCATAAAATGTGTATCAAAATGCCCACAGTGTTTATGTGTTGTCTTTGTGAAGT
>NW_019483094.1:0-699 GCF_002814215.2 Seriola lalandi dorsalis | reverse complement strand
CTGTATTAACGTGTCTTATAACCTGCACACACACACACACACACACACACACACACACACGCACACACACACGCACGCACGTCATGTGGACCTAAAAGTGGGAGATGCATGCCGGTGAGACCCCTCCTAATCTGTGGCTCCTTGTCAACAACTCTGCAGACACTGATCCCACAGAGCAGAGTGTCCACTGTGACTGTCCCCAGTCAGACTTTATCAGATAACAAAATGGTATATGACTGAGAAAAAAGTTTCAGTTATATGATTTTAATATGAATAGTAGATTCAAAATGTTTAGATCTAATGTAATGGATATATTTATCAATACTCTTCAAGTCTGAAACCATTTTCACGAGAAGAAATAGTAATTGTGTTTAAAAGTCTTCATCAGCAAGAGCATATGAATCTGAAATTTGGTGCTACAGAAAACTTTTATCCTCTGCCATGTTGCTGCTTTGATGTGATTTAATATTGGAAACTGAGCCAGTCAACTTGAAATATAATGCTTAAGTGTGTTAGGGAAAAGGGGATAATCCAAAAATATTTGTTTCAAGTCTTTTAGATATGTCTACAAAAAGGGTTAACGCCGAATAATATGTCTAACATTTAAATTAATTATTAAATAAGATAGTAATTAGTTCCAAACCACAATTTGCAAATATATAGGCTACTGTAATTTTTTGAAAAGGCTAAATAATTTCC
>NW_019483093.1:0-699 GCF_002814215.2 Seriola lalandi dorsalis | reverse complement strand
ATATATATATATATGTTACACTCAATAGTGATGAATTATTTGATTGAAGGAAAATTCTGGTGTTTTTCTACCTCTGCTAGATGTTCCTAAACCCAAGACAAGACAAGTGTTGGTAGGAGAATTATAAGGCCACCACTTCTCGCCACAGCATGTTTAAAATGATTTCTGCAAATTGTATTTTTGAAGTTTTAAGTTAAGTTGAAAAGCTTTCAGAGGCTTGTTTGTGCACAGGTGTAGATAATAAAATGAACAATGACTGAGTTCCATTTAGCTGCTTCAGGCTCCTGCTGTTGTTCGTACTGACTCACTGTCACACTGGATGACACCACAGTGTCGTTGTTGTTATTGGTGACAGCTGTGCTTTTCCTGTTGTGTCAAGTCAAAACATCTGCTGTGAAAAAGGCCGGATGCTCTGAACGAAACGCTCCCTTCACACTAAACTGATAGATGAAGGAGATTAGACATTGGGAAGAGAGCATTCTTTTTCAGGTTATAAAGTTCATTATTATCATCACTTTTATTAGTATTAGTATTATCATTATTTCCCGATGTCAAGGGTTTAGTGGTAAGTAGGACCCAAATGCAGCCGACACTTTGGGAACGGTGCAGACAGGTTTATTAACCAGAATAACATGAACAGACGACGTGAACAAACCCAGAACTAAACAGACGAACCGACACAGACAAAGGGAAGCACAA
>NW_019483092.1:0-699 GCF_002814215.2 Seriola lalandi dorsalis | reverse complement strand
GGTTGGCATGGTAACATGCTCCAGCTCAGCATGTGATCATGCTTATGTTTGCATTTTGGCTTGCTATGTTAGCAGTTATCTCAAAAGTAGCTGAAACTGACATGAGCGCAACCATTACTTCTCCCTGTCATCAACTGATGAAAACTAATATTTCACAGTAAAGCAAGTACACTGACATCAGAAAGAAGTATATTATAGGTCAGTGGTATAAGCAGCTGGGGTCTGCGGTGAAGTTGTAGCACACAGTTCTGTGTCAGCCAGTTACTGCGTGTGTAGGGTTGTCACAGATGTTTATATTTGGTTTCAAGATTGACACAGAAATGTTTATTTAGTTATATGTTGACTGAGATAGGAAAGATATTGGGACTTGGTTTTGTGTTGATTGTCCTTTTGGGTTTCCAGCGGATGTAAACCCACTGAGGAAAATTACCGGGTAGTTACATTCTAACTTCCATCATTGGCTGAACATACGCATTCCTATTCATATTGAGAACGTTATGAAAGAAGATGCTTTCATATTACATCTCAGTCTGGTCTTCCAGTGTGTCTGAATCTGCACTTCAGCAGAAAATAATAACTTTGCCGCAGCCTTAAATTATCATAATGACCCATAGCATTGTGTGTGTATATACACACACACACACACACACACACACACACACACACACACACACACACACATTTCATATTTCACATGAA
>NW_019483091.1:0-699 GCF_002814215.2 Seriola lalandi dorsalis | reverse complement strand
AAAAAATCTGAAAATGTCCACTCCAAATCTAGAAAACAAACTTAATCTGCATTTCAATACTGTATTTAAATTCAGACTGATGTACATTTATAGTTTGAGTAAAGTTTCTACACTGCACAACACCACATTGTTCCACAGGCCAACATTCATGAAGAGTCAACTGGTCGAATAAAGACACCTCCGGCTGAAGTAACAAAATGTTTATTTAAAAAATAACACATACAGTATGTATACAGTCATACCAGACTTTCCAGTCTTCACCACCAACAGTAACTTGAAATATTCTAATGATACGTGCAGGATTTGACATGATCTAAAGACAAATTCCAATGCCAGGATACAGAAAAATGTACCGGTGATGTTGGGAGGGTAACGTGATGTTGATGGGGTTGTTGAAGGCACAAATTTGGGCTGTAGTGTGACTCATCAGTAGGGGTCATTGAAAGGGTAGTGAGGATGTCCTGCATCCCTGGGAACACGCTTCCCGTCCACCTGTAACACCCAAACCAAAGCTGAAACATTTCCCTCTGCTCTTCAGTAATGAATTTAGGTTCACCTCTACAAACTGGTTTTCAAAGCCAGACTGTTGCTTTTTCAGCAGATGCTCACGTAGCTGCTTGAGTAGGGGTGGATAATATTTTATGCCAAAATATCCTTTACATTGAATTTTGCTCCATTAAACAATTACCAGGATAAAAA
>NW_019483090.1:0-699 GCF_002814215.2 Seriola lalandi dorsalis | reverse complement strand
GTGTGTGTGTGTGTGTGTGTGTGTGTGTGTGTGTGTGTGTGTGTGTGTACACAAATGTAGTGATTGCCAACTGTTGTATGGTCAGTGGAGTGTGTGAGCTCAGCACAGAGAGCGTGGACACTGTGTGGGCACTGATTTGCCGGGTGGAGATTGTTAGTTCTTGTTGGCCGGAGGGAGAACACACAAACACACAAACACACACACCTCTCGTCTCTGGAGCCGTGTGCACTGGAACGTCGCGGCGGTGGGAGAAGAAGACGCTGACGTGACGCCGGTGAACACCGGGATCGTTCAACCACGACAAGTTCCAGTTTCATTCACCACAACTTGACTTCCAGCATCACATTAGATTATATCAGATCATGTGATTTACATTTAAACTTCTCTGATTCGGCCTCTCTGTCCCGAGGCTGCAGACATTAATCACTGTCGTATTCATTTATTTATAGTATTTATTCACTATATGAACTGTAACAAACCCTGTTATTTTTATGTATTTAATTTGTTTTATTTATTGATTTTACTCACTGCTGCTCGCTGCTCCCTTGTGTGTTGACCTGCTGCCTCTGACATTAACTAATCAATCTGCCTGTCTGTGTGTGTGAAGTTGTGTGTATGGACTGGTCTTGGGATTAATAAAGTTTTCTGAATCTGAATCTCATCCATTAATATGTTTGTAAATAGGAATTTTTGTTATAA
>NW_019483089.1:0-770 GCF_002814215.2 Seriola lalandi dorsalis | reverse complement strand
AGTCAGCTGGAAGTGAAAAGACAGAGGAGCTGTGTGTGTGTGTGTGAGAGAGAGGGGGAGAGAGAGAGAGAGGGGGGGGGGGGGGGGGGGGGGGGGGGGGGTGTAACAAAGCAACAGCGGTTCCAGGCAAACCCGGGACACCTTTACTTTGTAAACACCTCCACCAGCTGAGCCCACGCTAATTCATGCATCTGCTTGCCTCTGGTTTAGAGGTTATAATTATCTGCTTAGGAACACCAGGGTATTTTATCCAGTTTTATCCAAAATCTACACATTTAAAAACTTTTTCTTTGGGTTTTGATGAGATTCACCTCTTCACCACTTACTATTCAGCTCTGATATATTTCTGACCAGCCAAATTGACCTTTGATATACACAGGCTGCAGCCTGTTTGGTCTGATTTCATTGATCCCCACTGATTGATTCCACATGGGTCATCTCTCAGAGTGTGTTTACTTTGATCAATGGGTCCAATGCATAAATACAAATGTCTGCTATCTCTGTCCTACTTCAGCCGGTCCATACTAATCTCCTCGTATGGTCTTAAGGTGATAAGATTTTGCTAAGATACAAATCGCCCAGGTCGAGAGGGTAATTCTCTTTTCTTTTTTTCCATTTATTTCCCTTGCTTTTCTTTCTTTAAAGCCACTTTTTTTTAGTCTCAGTCTCATTTTTTCTCATGAGGATGGGCACCATTAAGAAGATGGTTCTCCTACAGAGTCTGCCACAGCGAGAGGCTGGTGCTGTCTGGGAGATGTTCTGCATGAACA
>NW_019483088.1:0-699 GCF_002814215.2 Seriola lalandi dorsalis | reverse complement strand
TAATTAAACCAATTATTAAAATGATTAAAGTAATTTAAATGTATGAATAACCTTTATTGTGAAAGCCCAGTTATTACAACGTGTAGAAATAAGTTCTGTTAAAGTGATGATGAGTCGCAGCAGCTGTAAACTGTAACTACACCATCAGTTTTCGAACTGAGGCCCGCCTCCTCAGAGGAGGGCTGCAGGGTGACATCACTTCCTGAGGATGTCATCATCTCTGATGCCCCTCTAGAATAAAACTCCAGGCTGCAGGACTTCACTGAGAATCCTACTGTAAGTGTCCTTCAGTGTCACAGTCTGAAGATCAATATAACGCTGATCACAGCTGATCACACACAGCCGATCACAGCTGATCACACACAGCCGATCACAGCTGATCACACAGTCGAATTTCATCTCTCCTGGTCGTATGTCAAGGTTCACACACGTTTATTTATGTCTCTGTCTGAAGAGTGGACAGAGACATGGACGCTGTCGTTTGTTCCTTTGTTTTGATGTTAGAAACTCTCCAGATGTTCAGATCATTCTGTGGGAACCTGAATCAGCTGATTTCCTTTATCAGTGTGTTTACACCTGTGACATCACTTCCTGTTTCCTCACCAACCAAATTGTGTCGACATCGAGCACGACCTGGACTTTTACTGTGAAAGTCATCTCCTGAGAGCTGTCCTGAGTGTGTGTGTGTGTGTGTGTGTG
>NW_019483087.1:0-699 GCF_002814215.2 Seriola lalandi dorsalis | reverse complement strand
GAATCTCCCCATTCTCCCCTCACCAAGCAAACAGTGGTCTCTCTAAAACCTACAATCACTGCTAACTCACACCAGATGTTCCTACTGTACTCAGGAGTGAAGACCATCCACCAGAAGCCATTGCAATTACTTCTTATGCAAACTCTGCGTCTTTGTGTTAAATTCATCAGCAACATTCTTTTTCTTTAATCTGAATTTATTCAGCTACCAAACAGTCTTTATCTGTACAGGAAAGATGAAATTACTAAAAAATGTACAATTGAAGGCAGGAGGCTTCCGCCTCAGGATGAGTCCATCTCTGCATCATTCACTCTCTCTTCCTTTCGCTGTCTCGCCGCTAGTCTGCTGACAACTTTTCACTGGGGAGGAAGTTATCAGAGCTCTCTTTGTTCCCTTGGTATCTGTCATTAAGCAATCAGTGATGACGGTCTGAGTCTTCCTGTTGCTCTGGAAAGAGCTCAGAGTGGTGACTGCAATAGTCAGAGACAGGCAGAAGAAAGAAACTCAGCAACGCATGTTACCAAAACACAGGAAGGAGCTATCTGAACTAACCTTTAGACCCGATTTCCCATAGAGGTGCAGGTCACTGCTGTACAGACAGTATCCATTTTTTGGTACAAACTACACCTAGTCGTCCCCCCTCTCTCATCTTCTCTCTCAGGTGAGCTGTTGGGGTGGGGGTGGGTGGTCAAAACCACA
>NW_019483086.1:0-700 GCF_002814215.2 Seriola lalandi dorsalis | reverse complement strand
TGGTCTTCACATTGACACACATTAAGAAAAAAAACAATGACAATGATGCAAAACAAAAACCTGTAATATTATAATGAGAAGGACAGTGACTGCACGATTAATTATTGACTGGACACATTTTGATAAAAAATGTGTCTGTATGAAAGACAGTCCTACAATAAATATGTATATATATGTATATATATATATAAGATAGATAGCAGCAAAACCCAGTTGCAGCAGGGTCAATGTGGAAATCACTTATGAGTAAGTAAAGTAAATAAAACATGTAAAAAGTTAACTCTGAATTAATTAATACATTTTTTCCAACATAACAAAGTAAATAATTTTTAAGATAATTTCTATGTTTCAATCACAAATAAAAACTTGACCACTGTTAGTGTCTTCCACCTGTCACTGGCAACACCTGTGGCTACTTCAACTTTCTGATGGCTGAGCCACTTGTGAACGAAATATCAAATCAGTTATAATAAGTCGCTTTATAAATGTGTGTTATTCATCGCTTTTAGCCAACAACTGTTTTTCTCCTACATTGGGTTTTTAAAAATATTCTTATTTGCAATTCATAGTTCTCTAATCTTCACACCCGAATATAAACAACAGGTTTCTAGTTTAAATCAGATCTAACATTAATACACACATACAGCATATCACATCAATAATCCCACCATTAAAAACCTCTCAAATGTGTGTGTGTGTG
>NW_019483085.1:0-700 GCF_002814215.2 Seriola lalandi dorsalis | reverse complement strand
TGCTCAGTGTGTCTGCTTGTCCTGTGTCTGTAGGGCAAAGTGGAGATGACACTGGAGATTGTAAGTGAAGCAGATGCAGACGGGAAACCTGCAGGAAAAGGCAGGGACGAGCCCAACATGAACCCAAAACTGGACCCTCCCAAGTAAGAACTCAGCGGAATGACTGTGAAACGTATTGCACAGATTATTGTGCAGATTGAACCTCTGAAAATGTATCCACACTTTTCTTTCATTCTCCCTAACCACCAGACGCCCGGACACGTCCTTCTTCTGGTTCACCAACCCATGTAAGACCATGAAGTTCATTGTGTGGAGAAGGTTCAGGTGCCTCTTCATCGGACTCATCCTCCTCCTCATAGTGGTTCTCTTCCTCGCCATCCTGTTGTACTCTTTACCGGTAAGGACGGACGGCTGAATAACATTAGTCATATCTTCTGAAATCATTACGTTCACTGAAGAATTTGAACTTGTGGGGCAGGTGAAAATTGTGAAGGAGTGTGTGTGTGTGTACGCAGTGATTTGATTGTTGGTTTTCCTCTTTCAGAACTACATCTCAATGAAGATTGTGAACCCTCTAAGATAACGAGACAATGGGGGAGGAGCAGTGGAACTCTAAAGGACAATACAAATGTCTTCCGGATCACACTCCTGATCACAACTAGCACCAAACCATCTCAACATCTTTTTTTTTTTTTTTTTT
>NW_019483084.1:0-700 GCF_002814215.2 Seriola lalandi dorsalis | reverse complement strand
TGTATATAAAACAAAGATACTTCTTTCCTACTTGATTAATCATATCAGAACCTCTCAGATTCATCTTGTGGCCCTTAAGAGGGGCCCCAGCCCGTGCTGTGAATCACTGATACCTGGATGTATACTATACCTAGAGTGGTTACAACTACAGTATCTCCACCTCAGGCTACAACAGTACTTTAACAAGAATTTTAAACGCAGGACTTGTAATGGGACATTTTTACATTAATATAAAGTACTTGTACTTAAAATAAAGGATGTGAATTCTCCACTGCAGAACAACTCTTGAATAAACCTTTTTGTGTTAATACATGTTTGACCTTAAAAACTGCTGAAAACAAGCTTCTGAAAAATTCATAACAATACCAGACCAGAAGTATCTTTGTTTTATATACACATTTATATTTTTATATACACTGTACAGATTTCAAAAAAATAAATGGTTGATATTTAACATTGTGCACCCCACGGATGTGTGACTACAAAGAGAAAAGAGAGTGAAAGAGGGGGCTGAGTGATACCAAGTACAGACAGATATCAACAACCCCAGTAAATACCGATGATTTTTTTTTCTTTCTTTTTTCATACAGGACACTTCACATCATTTGTACAGTATATAAATTAAAATGTTGCTGGTTAACCTCTCTTTGTCTCAAGCAGAATGCCCTAAATCAGAAATGCGAGCTTGTCGGCTAAAATT
>NW_019483083.1:0-700 GCF_002814215.2 Seriola lalandi dorsalis | reverse complement strand
TTTTTGTGAGTGCTGTTGGGTCTTTCAAAAAAGAGGTCAGAAAGCAGCCATAACTGATCGTCGTCATAGCCTAGAGAAAGTTTTTTAACATTGCTCAGATACTACAGGGCCAGCCTTGAGCACGCAATACTCCCTTGTCACCTCTTCCCACCAAGCTGCAGTATTTCTCTCTTGGACGGCTGCAAGGGCTGCGTCCTTTTTAATGATTTTTCCACTATCTGATACCCCATAAGAGGATGAGACTTCTCGTGAACCAAAGTCAAAAAATCTCCAACGGAAGTGTCAATTAAAAATACTTTGTCTCTGGAAATGACAAAGGATACGTAATATGCATATTTTTGGATTATGTATTTTTTTTCTAGATTGTCCTCAAATGGTGTAACATGACCTTGTTAATTTACAGCCCACCATGGAAGTCTTTAATCTATAGCTGATTATACACAACAATTACTTGTGTGATTCAAATTCAAATGTCAACTTAAATGGCAATTAAATGTTCACTTTATCAGTCTGACCAATATAATACAATGTACATATAACCCATGGCTGACTGAACATATGCACTCTTCTATAGCAGTGTGTGCTCTCAGGGAAAGATACAATGTGGGTAACTGCAGTATGATATCTGGCTCCCTGATTATAGTCCAGTACTACTCACCAGTACACAAAGCAGAAACTTTACTGCACTCGTGTGTGTGTG
>NW_019483082.1:0-700 GCF_002814215.2 Seriola lalandi dorsalis | reverse complement strand
AAGGACCTTCTTCAAATTTAGCAAACATTCATGTGGACTCCAGGATGAACTGATTCAATTTTGTGGTCAAAGGTCAAAAGTCAAAGGTCAAGGTCAGTGTGACCTCTCAAAACACTTTTTAGCCATAACCCAAGACTTCCCATGGCAATTATGACAAACTTTCACACAAATGGTATTTTATATTTTATGACTTGCAGAGATGTATTCTGAAATCTGAGAGGCGGAGGCAGACGAGTTGGTAATTAGTTTGTATGTCCCTTGTGTGCTGGTCAAAGCTGAGTTTATTTTGCAGTGCGAGATATATCTGAGGCTGTCAACTACTTCAACTCTTTCGTTATCAACGAGGATGACGGTACCCCATCCCTCCAGAACACCATGGTCACCTTACTGTCACCAACTTGATGGTGTGAGGGGCCTAACACAATGACCATGTGTCAATGCTGAACCACAGGCTTGGACTCAAACGCAGACACAGACTCAGTCAAAAAAGTCAGTCCTTTTAATCAGAACAAGGTCGATACACAGGTGATCAGTCAGAAGGGCAACAGTGTCCAAATCAGCAGGTAAAAGGCCAGGTCAACAGGCAAAAACAGGTCAGGAAACTACCGGCGCTAAGAAACTCACAAGGAAAAAATGCTGGAACGCTGTCACGAGGGAACAAGACGAACTGGCACAGAAGGAAGGAGACACTAAGACTTTA
>NW_019483080.1:0-700 GCF_002814215.2 Seriola lalandi dorsalis | reverse complement strand
TAAAACCCCAGTTACCATATTTATTTATCATAGCCACAATCTTTCCTTAATCTTAACCAATGTAATCTTGGGCTTTGCAGAATCATCAATAATTGATTTTCACCAAATGTATGTGTAATGCAAGTTTTATCTGCCATATCTTTTATAAGTTTTCCATAAACACCCTTCGCATTCACCAATATAATTGGTATTAGCCACCTGTCTCCCTTTCTGGAGGTCTCCTTTAATGCATCCAAATGACTTCTTTTAGTTACGCCAAGCTGGAGGTGAGCAACTTTTGAATCCTAACTATTTAATTTGACAAAGCCGGTGACTGAGGACCCAACTGGCCACCTGTAGATGATTTATTTGACTTTCCCCTCCACTCCAACGTCTATTATATTATGAAAAAAGAGAATTGGATGTAAAATCCCCAGTGGCCTGTGCTAAATTTACCTTAAACCAAATCACTAAAGCCTACTGGTGCTTGACAGTCTGGGCAGGTGTGCAGACTCCTCAGCAATATCCAAGGGAGACCCGCTAGCACTGCTCACCCTTTATGCATTCTTATTTATTAATCTGACTCACTCTCTCCTCTGCTGAGGGCTCGATCTGCTGAAAGTCAAACAATGCACTGCCAAAATGCCCTCTTCTTCTTCTTCTTCTTCTTCTTCTTCCGCTTTCTTTTTTTCCTATCTGCTATCTGCCTCCGGTACTGAGA
>NW_019483079.1:0-700 GCF_002814215.2 Seriola lalandi dorsalis | reverse complement strand
ATTTTTATCCCTGTTCAAGTAAAAATCCAGATGTGAAAATCTTGTTTTCTGATCTAAAAACACAGAGCATGAATCATTTACACAAGAATAAACATGTCTATCATGACAGTCAGATTCTTTATAATTTTGCCTTATTAAATTGTGTGTATGGTGGCCCTTAAGAAAGTTTTTTTTTTTTTTAAATAATATGAGCATACAAATGATGTGGTTTGTGTTTTGATATTTACAGTTTCTAATTTAGAGTGCATTACTCTTTATGTTTGTAGTTTTTTTGGGGGGGCTTTTCTGGGCTTTTGCTCTTGCATGTGTTTGGTCCTTAGAGGCCACTGTATTTGTGCATGTTACAGGGCTGCAGCTTAAAATATCAAGAAAGAAAATAACAATTTGCATTTTGATATCTCAAAGCAGGTGACTTAAAGTAATTTGTCTAAACACAAATAGATTAAAAATGGCAATATTCTTAAAACTCTGCATACAGGTAACCATTGCTGCAGCATAACAATGTTATAATTGAATGGTTTGATGCACAAACCCATTATTAAATATCTTTACTGCATTTACGTATAAAAATAATCTAAAAATACATTGTATAGTAGCGATTGATGGATATATAGTTTCTAGAGAGCAAAGTTACTTTGCTAGCAATAATAATAATAATAGCATATTAACATTCAGTTTTCCTCATATTTTAAGGTTTCGT
>NW_019483078.1:0-700 GCF_002814215.2 Seriola lalandi dorsalis | reverse complement strand
AATCTTAAATCTCATCTTTGTGTCCTTGTGCAGCATCTTCTTCATCTCATGATGGTGGGCCAAGCAGCAATGGGCTCATTACTGCCCCCATGGCCAGAGGGCGGAAAACACCCATTGGAAAATGACGATTCGTGAGAACCACAGTTGTCATTGCTTAGTTTTACCTCAAGGGGCAACAAGGAGCCCATTCAACATTCAAAGACAAACTTTAACAATGTTTAAACTATATGTTTTGGTTTTACAACAGAAACAATTTGAAGGATGAAAACTAACTGGTTGGTTAACCATTGCACCCATTTCTGGGTTTTCTATGTTTGTAGCTCTGTCGTAGCTCAAGTTGTACAGAAACTGTAAGACACATTACTGTCTTTACACTAATCAGTAGTTTTATATTAACAATGGATCAAATGTGTATTTGTAATGTCAAAGGTGTTTTGTAATGACAAACCCACAGCAAATTATCACCCAGCTGCCAATCCCCTCACCTCTACAGGGTATTTTAGCGTCTTTCAGCTCGTTGTTTTGGTTTTACAACCTACGACTTTACTGTTTTGGTTCACTGTCACTGATCTTATCAATCTTGATTCCAGCAGAAAGCAGCTGTAAAAAGCCACTGTCCTCTACCTGCTCAGCAGAAAACAGCAGACAGACAGTCAGAGAGCAGCTGGTGAACATAGTGGAGCTTTTAGCAGCTAAAGAG
>NW_019483077.1:0-700 GCF_002814215.2 Seriola lalandi dorsalis | reverse complement strand
TGTGTGTGTGTGTGTGTGTGTGTGTGTGTGTGTGTGTGTGTGTGTGTGATGTGTATGAACTGGGCCGGCCCATCCATTACAAAGACACTGTTTATAGAAAGAGAGATAAAGAGAGAGAGATCTTCAGGATGTGACCCTGATGAAAAACGCTCCCAACATTGTGATTGATTTTGTCCGTTCGGCTTCATGTGACGACAGTTGTGAGCGTTTGAGTGTCGTTCAGTGAAACCTGTGTATTCACATCTTTAATTACAGTTATTTATGTTATTTATTATAATAATAATTATTATTATTAAAACTGATGCTTTAACTTCACCCAGGTTCTGGTCAGAGACTTTCTGTGGCTAACCCGTTAGCTGAGGCGCTGCACAGGGAGGCGTCCAGGAGGCGAGGTCGTACGGACGCCAGCTCATTGGTCCGTCTCTCGGACACTCACAGGAAACTCAGTGCTGGATTCTTCGAGTCTCTACCTGAAGCTCATGGTGGCAGGTGAAGTGTCTGTCAATGGTCGTGAAATCCAGATGTGCTGCGGCGTTTTAACGACCAACGACTCATTTCAGTTCCTGACATCACACGACTGTCGTCAGCTGACCTCAGCACAAAGGTGAATAACACCAATCTGAAAGGGTCGGACGCCGTATTAATGAGGCAACGACATGTTCTGATATCTATTCACACACACACACACACACACACACAC
>NW_019483076.1:0-700 GCF_002814215.2 Seriola lalandi dorsalis | reverse complement strand
TAAGAAAGTACTCAGAGGAATTGGGATTTAGTTTAATAAAGATAGGGCCAGAGCTACACCAGACAGATGTGAACATCTTAATGATAGTGTTGTAATGCGGGTTTCCTTTGGGTAGCTAGGGCAAGATTAAGCAGGGATAGTGTAGATGTGCATGTGGCATTTGGCAGGATGGAGAGTCACAGCATCATCAGTGAGCGACTGAATCATCATTGATAGCAAGAGTGGCATGCAGTCAGCAGAGGAATGAAACTATACAACACACAGCCATCAGTTAAACCTGGCAAAAGAATGAAGATGCCATGGGAAGATGAGCTCAAGTTGACAAGGTTAAAGCTGGGACACTGCGGACTAGCAAGTAATTTGGTGCTGAGTCCTGGAGTCTGTTAACATGTCTTGATGCATTTTCCGCTCTCCGGTGGGGGAAGGAGAATTGTATTCATGGGATTAGGCAAACTGGGAATTACAAACTTTACTATTATAACACTGCTTGGTGACTGGGTGCTTCAAAAAGAAAAGCTAGGGATGTAATATACTGAAACCACAGATCTCTATCACAAGATATCAAAACCCTACTCCAAGATACAGATCTCAAAGGGTTAAAGTAGCAATGACGTTATTACGCCAGTCGGAGGCAGCAATGCCCTAAAACGTGGTCTGCTCGAAAGAAGAAGAAGAAGAAGAAGAAGAAGAAGAAGAAGAA
>NW_019483075.1:0-700 GCF_002814215.2 Seriola lalandi dorsalis | reverse complement strand
AGGGAAAGGGAGGCACATTGCTGTGGAGTTAAGTTTGTCAGCCCTCGGGGGGCCCCCGCTAACAGCCTGGGGCCCCAAGCAGTTGCCTGCCTTGCCTGTTCACAGGCTGCGACTCTGACCGTTCATAACGTGCTTCATTTATATTAAATCACGATCATGATGCTGTTGTGCTGTTACACATCAAGCCAGCGCCTCTGGGACGAGAAGCAGAAATTATTCACAACTTTGGTGAGCTCTGACACGGTCCGAAGCCATGTTAGATGCACAGGATTGTGGCAACTGCAAAACGCTTGATGCAAATCAGAAAGTACAGCTGGTCATCTGATATGAAAATGAAATCAAACTCAGAGAGATGTCACGCTCTGTAACAGCTCCTGCATACAGCAGCAACTTGTGTTCGTCTTCAAAAACAATTAACAGATGCCTTAAAGGGACTTACACTTGAGGCATCTCGCTGCCATCTGCTTCATCATGGCTTTGACATTCGTGCCTACTGTGAGAACACTGAGCCAACACATAGAAAGCACTTCACTCATAGCTATGACACAATTACACTGACGACGAGAATTAATTTAGCTGGCGAAATACTGTAACCTTTCAAAAACTTCCATATTCACAGTGGTGTAAAATTAGAAACACTTCTGCTTTGCTTAGGTCATCCGACATCATTCATTCATGCTTTTAACCAATGTGAGATGAA
>NW_019483074.1:0-700 GCF_002814215.2 Seriola lalandi dorsalis | reverse complement strand
GAATATTTTTCTTTGTCTATTTTCCGATGCATAGTTCCATGTTTAGCGTTTTTGCATTTATATATATATATTAACTATATATATATATATATATATATATATAGTTAATATATATGTATTCTGTGTATTCTGTGAATTTATAGATTAAAGTTTTTACAACTGCTTTCAAAACTCTTCAAAAATTGCACAAACAAAATGCAAAGTGCCACAAATCTGCTGCAAAAACATGTAAAAATCACGTATTTGCATCAAATGCCAAAAACCTTTTTCATTATAGTGAATTTCTGGATTTATCATGTTCTAAATCTAAAGCTCCTCTGTCTTCCACAGGCTTGTTTATACACGTTACTGTTGTAACTGCAGTACAGAGCTGGGTCTGAACATGTTTTTACTCTGTGTTTTAGTGTCAGGTCATGAACCTCTGGAGAAAAGGTTTAATTCACTGGTGACAGTGTTGAAGTGACTGACGTCATGTTTCAGTCGTTTTACAGGCTTTTTGTCTCGTGTGAGTTGCATCAAAGCGACTGAGTAAAACTGCATTAAGTGTAAATAGTTCAGAGTTAATGAGCCAGAAGAAGCAGAACCTGCAGTGTGAACCTTTAAAATATACATGCAGTGGTTTGATGACCTTTATTTTGACGGAGCTGAATTCTTATCAGATTAATGTTGCTGCAGATCATCAGGTAAAACCAACGCTTCT
>NW_019483073.1:0-700 GCF_002814215.2 Seriola lalandi dorsalis | reverse complement strand
ATTCATCATTTATGAGCTGCAATAACATGTAATAACTGGTTTATAACAGACTGTAATTCAGCTGTAAGTATCAGTGTGTTTATTAACAGCTCTAACTCCTGTGACACTGATAATGTTTAATCTTTTTATATCTTTTTAATATGCAGTATAAATTCTGAACAGTAATAAACACTTGTAACATATAATAACATTAACAATATGTTAATAAACCAGTTATTACATGGTTACACAGCGTATTGATGCGTAATAAAATGTTAGTGTAAATCCTGTTAACATGTTGAAGTGCAGCAGAAGAAAGTTTCACAGAAATGATTTATATACCATGTATGATATACATGATTAATGAGAATAAATGAATATTAAACAAGTAAACTGGTTTTAATGTGTTGTCTGCTTAATTATCATTTCAGTATTGTTATAATGTTCACTTCATCATTGGTTTGCTTTATTCAGTCACTTGACATAATATTAATTTTAATTAATTATTAATAATTTGTTTATTTATTTTGACTTCCATCATTTCTCATCTCATCTACTCTCACTTTCATCTGTTCTTCTGATCTTGAATGTTCATCAGGGATTTCATTTTCATTATTCATGTCGACATTTTAAACCATTTCATTAAAGTGTAACATTACAGAAAAGTATCAATCACGTACTAACCTTTAATGCAGTTTTTGACTCATCAGGTTGTGAATAT
>NW_019483072.1:0-700 GCF_002814215.2 Seriola lalandi dorsalis | reverse complement strand
ACAGGTCACCACAGACAGGTCACTACAGACTGGTCACTACAGACTGGTCACCAAAGAAAGGACACCACAGACATCACCACAGACAGGTCACTACACACATCACCACAGACAGGTCACCACAGACAGGACACCACAGACATGACCACAGACAGGTCACTACAGACAGGTCACCACAGACAGGTCACTACAGACATTGCCACAGACAGCTGTTTTGTGAGTTAAGGATAGGAATGTTTAAGGAGACACCTAGAGAAGACGGTGAGCACCCCCTCACTTCCTGTCTCGGAAACATTCCTAAGAGCTGACTTTTGTTTATAATATCTTCTAGCTTCATATAGAACGACCATGTTTGGACATAAACGTTGGCTCTGTGCCTCTATAGGTTATTAGGACTCAGCTAGGTCATGAATACGTAACTAGAGCTTATTCAGCCTATAAATTGTATGGTTTTGGGGAAAAACAGGAGAAGATCCTGTCTGTGGTGACATGTCACCACAGACAGGATCTTCACCAAAGAAAGGACACCACAGACAGGTCACTACACACATCACCACAGACTGGTCACTACAGACTGGTCACCACAGACAGGTCATTACAGACATCACCACAGACAGGTCACTACAGACAGGTCACTACAGACAGGTCACTACAGACATCCCCACAGACAGGTCACCACAGACAGGTCACTACAGACATGTCA
>NW_019483071.1:0-700 GCF_002814215.2 Seriola lalandi dorsalis | reverse complement strand
ACATACACACAGACTCATACACACACACACACACACACACACATACATCATATTATTTAAAACCCGCTCACACTCATACAAAGAAGCTGAGATATACGACAAAATCAGGCAATCATTTTGTCTGTCTGAGAGTGAATATTTGGGAAAGGAGTCTTTGAGGCGCGCACACACTCCCTGCCCAGTGTTTGTGGTGGCGGAGCACAGCTGGTAACATCTGGATGTATTTTAGAAGTGTTTACATTTCCAAAATGCTGAAAAACTACACAGAAAGACAGAAACAGAGAGACAGAATTCTGAAAAACACTGCAGGTGCCAGAAGAGTAATAAAGAAAGGAGCAAGTCCCAAAAGAAGATTGTTTAAAATCTATCACAGTGGAGTTAGTTCACTCACACACACACTACACACACTACACACACTCATAACCGTTGGCCAACTGCAGTTATTGCCATAATCCTAGTCCAACAATAACTGACATCTGGTGCACTAATTGGCAGACTGCAGCTTCTCCGTCTGAGTTTTGTCCCATCAAGCTTCCCTTACTGCAGCCGCTCAAATGAAAACTGAGACTCTGCGCATCAGCTTCACTTCGCGGTGTGTCCTTACTGCTTACCAGCTGACAACCACTCTTACGCACTTCACTGCCACACACCACACAGCAATTTCCGCCGACATGCACGCACACACACACACACACACACA
>NW_019483070.1:0-700 GCF_002814215.2 Seriola lalandi dorsalis | reverse complement strand
GTGAAAGGCTATAATCATGCTCTATTCTGTTTTTAAATTTGACATGCCCCGTAGCTGAAATGTCACAGACTCAGTACATAAAAGCAAAGATGGAAGCGGCACATTGACACCTAAATAAGCACAAATAAATCTGCAGCTAGTTCCATGATCTTTGAAACTTCTGATCATTTGTATGCTGAAGGTGTGATTTTGAGACTTTGTTTGGTAAACTTGATTGTTAATGGAAAAAGAAAAAAAAACACTATGCTACAGAGGATAGTCAAGACTATTCAAGACGGTTAAAATAGCTAGACCAGGACAAGATAGAAAAGAGCAGAAACACTTACAAAATTCAATACTATCCTTGCAACATAACAGTACTTTTGGGAAGCCTGAAATGCCGAGTTATTGTTTTCTATCAGAAAAATGTTTATTCAGCTCTATGACAATTTTTGAGGCTGTAGTTAGTGGTGCGGTTTGATTGGATGGTATCATATTGTAATTTGTGCTTTTGTGTTTTCTTTGCCCACTACTTGTGGGCCATGCAAAGGAAGCTTTGTAATGTAAAATTTTGTGAAGAATGAGTGTATTTCCAAAAAACAAAAATTACTTTAATATTTAACCCCCTAGAGAAACCATTTTTTGAGGATTTTAGTTGTATATGCTGCTGTTAATTATAACTGTACTATTTTTATGACACAGCACTGTTTTTTTTTTTTTT
>NW_019483069.1:0-700 GCF_002814215.2 Seriola lalandi dorsalis | reverse complement strand
GGGGTGTATATACACAGCATTTTGAGTGTTTGTGAAAAATCATGTTACTTTTCCATCATCGTTGATTTCCAGTAGACTCACAACTATAGTCTAGTAATGTATGCATGATTAGATAGATTCCAACTACTTATTATGAATTTGTTATTGAATTTCACCTACGGGGGATCAATAAAGGTACATCTTATTTCCATAAGGTCAGTAGGTAACTGAAGCTCATGTAGTAGGTAACACATCGATGCAAAAGTGAACATTCACTGCTCTGGCAAGACGGGCTGAGTCAAGCATGCCTCATTGAAATAAATACAAAAATAGCAAATGGCAAATAAATAACTGTGTCATGTGAGGTTTTAGAGTTCTGCACAGGCCTGCATTCACCCCAAACCCGACCCCAAACAGGAGCTACATTTGCTTGATTTCATCCATTACTGGCTCTTAGTTCACCAGGCTAAAGCACTGCACTGTCTATAACCTCCCTCCTCCAGCACGTCCAGCTGCAATTCAGCATGCAATGACAAAGATGCTCTGCACAGTTAGAGAGAGAAAGAAATAATTCTCATTAAGTTACGTTCGAGATGACGTGTGAAAATATGACCTGAAAAACAATAATTTTTGCTGATAGAGACCCTTTGATGGTGTTTATATATATATATATATATATATATATATATATATATATATATATATATATATATATATATAT
>NW_019483068.1:0-797 GCF_002814215.2 Seriola lalandi dorsalis | reverse complement strand
AGGTTTGGATGGTGGGTCCAGGTGGGCGGGGCTTGGTGACTGCTTTGTTGTGACATCACAAAGTTCCAGAAGTCCTGACGGCTGGTTTTAAGGCTCAGTTTCTGAATACAGGCTGTGTGCATTTCTCTGTGGACTGAGGCTTTGATACTTTCACAGTATTAATATAAAAAGCTAGAGCTGATCTATAATCACACTACACATGGACACAGACCTTTACACTGTCAAACAGCTCTGATTATTCAAATAGAAAACTAGAAAAACAAAGAATAAAGCTTCTATAATCTTTCAGATGAAATAAAAAACTGACAATAACATGGTTAAAAACTCGATGGTACCTCTCTACCTGGGTCCTAGGTGAGCTCTGAGCACCTGCCAACATATAGGAGTGGTGAAGGGGAATCATGGGAAGAAAATGGCGTAGACTCAGACGGGACTCCAGATTCTGTTAAAATATGTCAATAACCTGTTTAATAAATGTAAAGCACAGTCAGATTAATAACTGAACATCTTCTGAGGAATTTGTCTCCTTCACCTTAAAAGAGTAATTAGTCATGTTTCAAGTCCATATCTACATTTCTGCTTTAACCAACATTAACATCAGTCTGATCTTCTGTCACTGACACCAACTCAGATCTACAGTCAGACACAGATGATTAACTTCCTGAAACATCATCATTCAATATTAACTTCATCAGCAGCTACAGTCACACACACAGGGAGGAGCTAAAACCAGAGCAGGACTCAGGACTGACTCTGGACCACGAGACCATCTGACACCATCACATTCAATAGACGAC
>NW_019483067.1:0-701 GCF_002814215.2 Seriola lalandi dorsalis | reverse complement strand
GCTGGATCAAAGCCGGCCGGGCAGCATAGCGGCAGTAGTACAGGACCAAGTCGGCCAGGATGGGAAGACGCTGTTCATATGAACTATCATAGGACTCTGACTCTGTCTTTGAGGTTTGCTGCAAAAGAGAACAAGAAAAAAAAAAAACGCTGTAATATAATTACACAGCAGGATGATATATGTAGGTAGGGCGTAAACAAAAAAATCAGACGTTGTTGAAAGGTCTGATTGGTCACAACTCAAAGCACTCATGTTCATGTAGTTGGATAAACATGAATGCTAGACTCTTGGATTATGTTTGGCTAGATTTCAGTTGTACCTGGCAGACCACGTTGGCGGGCAACTTGAGCAGGCTAAGGGTGTTTCTTTCGTACCAAGGGTCCAACATACCAAGGAGATGGGCGATGTCATTAGTACTGTCCCCTGTGCTCGTGAGGTGAAGACCCTGCTTGAGCAAAAGCAACGATTAAAACCGAAAGGTCATGTGTGCAGGTGCAGGTCATTTTTGACAGCTCAAGAAATATGATGTTTTAAACAAAACATTGTGTTCAGTGTTTGAGGTTAGGTTGGGGTATCATTCTTCTTACGTTAGACAGGGCTGCTCCTTTTCCAGTTTGGACCACAGGACAAGGGGACCTCAGACTCCCCGCTGCTCTAGCAGAATCCCTCTTCACGGGTACAAAGTAGAACTGAAGCTTGAA
>NW_019483066.1:0-701 GCF_002814215.2 Seriola lalandi dorsalis | reverse complement strand
GAGGGATGTGACATTGTTTTATATCGGAGTCTTTTATATCAAGACATTTCTCAAAACCAGAATATCATCAGGGTGACTTTTGAACACTGGAAATAAATCATATACGCATCCCGGCAGTAGCCCCCGTGGCACTCAAAATTTTCCTGGAATTTTCTAGTTATTATTATTATCAACAATGAGCTAATGGACACATGAATTTCCCCTAGGAGATAAGTAAACTATGTATCTATCTATCTATCTATCTATCTATCATTCGTCTGCTGAAAGTGATAAGTTTCTCTGAAATCAAATGTAAGATTTTGGTTAATTGATACATGATAACCGTTTTTTCCTTTTTACAAAGAATTGTGTTTTTCACCTGCTTGTAGATCCCTAATATCCTTGAACATGATCTCCATTATCACACACGGGTGCACTTCAGGGCTGCCAACTGCTCTCAATGGAAAGCAGCTAAAGCCTGTTTCAAAAGTGTCGAGATATAATGCGCTAATTACCATGATTGTGACCTCATGGTCTCGTATTCAGTGTAGTGTCAGCTGGTTTCAGTCTATCAGCTGGTTTCAGCCTAGTATCAGCTGGTTTCATTCTGGTGTCAGCTGGATTCAGCCTAGTATCAGGTAGTGTCAGCCTAGTATCAGCTGATTTCAGTCTATCAGCTGGTTTCAGTCTAGTATCAGCTGGTTTCAGTCTATCAGCTGGTT
>NW_019483065.1:0-701 GCF_002814215.2 Seriola lalandi dorsalis | reverse complement strand
CACACACGCACACACAGGCAAAGGTTGACCCTTGGATGAAATCATTAACATTGTGTGATACGAATAGGGAAAGATCTCAGGTCATAATTTCTTAGAATATTGGTTGGTCTTTTATTAACTTGCTGTTGCTGTTCACCCTTGCTCCCTTCTTATATTAGTAATCTGACAATGTAAGCTTCTACTGTGAACTTTAATAATCAGTGTATAAATGCAACTGTTAGGACTCTTATCTTATGTAAAGAAACATCACTATAAATATCATTTTCAGACATGAGAGGCAAGTCGCTCTCAGCTCAATAGGCGGTGCTATACTATAAGTCAGAGTCGTTCCTTTGAAATCAGGTGTTCTAACACTTGTGTAGCATTGGCTACCATTGAACCTGGCATGGTCTAGATTCCCTGGCGTCATTACTTTGGCAACCACCAACCACAACAGGAGTCCATACCCGCTGCGTCCTGCTGCACGATGCGTGTGTGTGTGTGTGTGTCTGAGTGTGAGAGAGAGAGAGAGAGAGAGAGAGAGAGAGCAAGTGTTTCTAAGTATACGTGCGTGTAAATTAATGAGTGCTCTACACGTGCCTGCATGGTTAGATAACTATGTATTTGTACGACGTGCAAAAGTGTAAATGTGCATACATGTATACATATAAATGACGAGGTAAGGTATACTGTGTATATATATATATATATATATATATATA
>NW_019483064.1:0-701 GCF_002814215.2 Seriola lalandi dorsalis | reverse complement strand
GTGGTGTTCGGTCCAGAGATGGTGATGCTGGGACCTGACGAGCAGTTCACCGTGCTGTCGCTGTCCGGAGACAAACCCAAGAGAGCCAACGTCATCAAGGCCGTCTGCCTCCTGCTGGGGCCCGACTTCTTCACCGACATCATCACCATAGAGACGGCCGACCACGCCCGCCTGCAGCTGCAGCTGTCCTACAACTGGTAACCAATCAGGATACAGCTGCATTAAACAGCAGAGTCTGATGAGTCAACACTTCCTGTTTTCACAATAAAAGTCTCTCAGCCAAAAAAAAGAGATAATGACGCTGAAGTGTTAAAAGCTACTTTACAGCCTGACCTCTGACCTCTGACCTCTGACCTGAGCGCCTCTCTCTCCTCAGGCACTTCGATGTGAAGTCTCCAGTGGACTCTGCTGTTGCAGCCTCTCTCTTCTCAGTCCCGGACTTCGTGGGAGACGCCTGTAAAGCCATCGCCTCCCGGGTCAGAGGAGCCGTCGCCTCCGTGCAGTTCGATGATTTCCACAAGGTTTGTATTTCACCGTCCTCGTCTTCCTCGTCTTCCTCGTCTTCCTCGTCAGCGTTTAAATTTAGAAAGAAACGGATTCGTTCATGAATCTCTTCTTGTTTTTTTTCTGTGCAGAACTCGAACCGGATCATCTGCTCGGCGGTGTTTGGCTTCGACGAGAAGATGGCGGTGCGTCCGAGT
>NW_019483063.1:0-701 GCF_002814215.2 Seriola lalandi dorsalis | reverse complement strand
CTCCCGGGAAGACAGCATTTCCCAAGAGTTTTCCTATAACACATTATTTTACACAATATATCAAATTTCGTTTTTATCTTCTGTTCATTAAGGAAAGACAATTTTAGAAAGATATTTGTTTTTGTTTCTAATTAGTTAATTTCTCTAATAGTTTATAAGCCTTTTACTGTTCACTCACTCAAACAATGAGACACGATATCCTCATCTCATCCCTCATCAGTAAACACAGCTCATCATCCAGGATGGAGACAAGGCATTAGCTACTGTGATGACACAGTGTAGACACACAAGCCTCAAGTGAGTGAAGAGAAGACAAATATTGTCATACCCGTCCTGAACTTGCTGTACGGTCCGTTCTCATGAGTCTGACGGCTGCCGGACCAGAAGGGCAGGCCTCGCTCTCTCCACCTGTGACACACACACACCAAAGAGCTTTGAGACACCATGTGTACCACTGTAACAGCTTTGATGTGTACACTGAGCAGTGTGTGTGTGTGTGTGTGTGTGTGTGTGTGTGTGTGTGTGTGAGAGAGGGAAAAAGGGGTCCAGCTGAGTGTTGACTAAAGCCCAGGTATAAAATGGAGAAAAGAGGGAGTGATGATGAAAGAGATTAAATATCCAGGCCTTTCTGGTGACACACACACACACACACACACACACACACACACACACACACACACACACACACACACACACACACA
>NW_019483062.1:0-701 GCF_002814215.2 Seriola lalandi dorsalis | reverse complement strand
ATCCGGATATCACAGACATGAAAAAAATATAAATATGTTTTTTAAGAATTTTAGCAGCTGCATGTGGAGACAGTGACATTTTAGTGACATTTCTGTCAAAAATAAATCAGATATTAATTTTTAATGAAAAAAAATTAACACTCCAGTAGCCTGCAAACTCTATGAAAAGGAACAGAGCTGGCAGTAGCAGCAACGCAGCTTCCATGGACATGCAACGCAGTTCCTGGTGTAAAACTTTTGGCAAACGCTGCTGGCCCCTTGCTGCTAGCTCACTCTTTTCATCTTGGTTTAAAGTTTAAAGTTCATGTAAAACAGCGTAGTGACACACAGAAAGAAATAAAAGCTTAAACTTTTTACAATATTGACACATTACACATCATTAGCTCGGATAGATTCACCACACTTCAACTGTTCAGTTCATTTTACAGAATCTATGAGTAAAAAAGTATAATTAAGATCTAGTAAACCAGCAAGATTCCCTACCTTTGAAGCAGTTGTGAAGTCCAGTTGTCTGTCTGTGAGTCCATAAGGATCTGCGGAGGAACTTTTTCATCACTTGAAAATAATTTTTTCAAGTTCAGGTGACGGATAATACTATATATTAACTTTTAATAATATGGAATTAAATAAACAATTAATAAATTAGAGACTTTTGACATGTTAACCTCTCTTATAACACAATATAAATTTTTACTGCTTTC
>NW_019483061.1:0-701 GCF_002814215.2 Seriola lalandi dorsalis | reverse complement strand
ATTTAGGCAAAAAAAACATTTTTGTCAAAACATGACTTAGGCCATTATTTTAGGAAGGTGACGATATATTTCTACCAACTTTTATATACTATTATTTTTGAGAAATGGCTAATTATTGACATTCCTATGTTTAGATTGGCCCAAAATGAATGCATGTCAACTGGACATTAACTACAACCCTTATAATAAGGCTTAAACGCCTCAAATCATGTAGGTTTGCAGCATTTGACTGACCACACCCTCAGGAATGCCAGTGGTTACCGATCAGGGTATAATATTCAAACTAATTTACCTCTGTGTTTATTTGATTTAAGTAAGAACACATAAGCACTTATTAACACAGCCATTAGAAGGAAACAAAGGCTCTCTGGTGTTGGTAGGCTAATACATAGACTACATCTGAAGAAGAAAAAAAAGAAACAGCCCCGCCAGCTGACTGGTATACGGGACCTTTAATGCAGCTGCAGCTCTTCATTCAGATGCTGAGTGGAGCAGCGGATGACCGGAGGAGGGACGCTTTTCTAGGAAAACCAGAACACAGCTCTATTCTAATCGCATTTTTAAAACCCACTTTGACGCCCACTGAGGGATTTTTGCCCCCGGTGCGTATAGCATTCACCTGAGAAAGTGCTGTCCTGGATGCAGACTGAGCGGATTGCGGCAATCAAAGTGTCCTGGATGATCGGAGCTCAGCAGCAGCA
>NW_019483060.1:0-701 GCF_002814215.2 Seriola lalandi dorsalis | reverse complement strand
ACACACACACACACACACACACACAAACACACACACGCTGATGTTGCAAGAAATTAGCCTCAAATGTGGATTCAAAAGACAAACAACAAACCTGATGACGCCTCACTGAGGTTTCTGTGTTGTTTATCTTGAGTTGTTGTTGTTTATTTTCAACAGTAAGTGATACTGTAAATAATCAACACGTCTACCTTCATTCATCATGACACCTGTAGCAGACACACACAGGGAGCAGGTGAGAGTCTGAGAGTCTAGATCAACGTGCCTTCGAGGCGTTGTGGAGACATCCCAACATCACGCCTTTGACCTTTAACCCAGGCAGATAATAGACACGTTTTACTTCCTGTTTATGGATCCAATGCTAACACAGTGCTGCTCTGTGATGTGGCTCTTTGATTGATTGGTGTATTGATTTATCAGCTGATATTTGTTTTTAATGAATGTGGGTGAAGAGCAGAGGATGTGTTTATGTGCTGCTGCTGCTGCTCTCAGTCCTAACACCGCTGTTTGATTGGCAGTTATAGCCCCGGGAAAACCCCAGGAGACACCCACACACACACACGCTAACACCCAGACACACACACACGAGCTAACATACACACACACACGAGCTAACATACACACACACACGCTAACATACACACACACACACACGCTAACATACACACACACACGCTAACATACACACACACACACACACACAC
>NW_019483059.1:0-701 GCF_002814215.2 Seriola lalandi dorsalis | reverse complement strand
ATAATAGCACCTTTCAGAGGTCCTGGTCCTTGCAGTTGCTGGTGTAATGCTCAACTTTGAGACTTTGATCATAAAGTAACAAGCCCAGAGGTTTAGACCCACACGCTTGTTGTAGATGGATGAAAAATGAAAAGGAAACATTTCTTATTTTTAAAGGAATGGTCTTGGGAAACCACTTATCTGCTTTCACACTTAGTCTTAGATGAGAAGATTACCTCTCTCTAAATATGAAGCTACTGTGAGCAGTCGGTTAGCTTAGCTTAGCTTAGTTTAGCATAAAGACTGGAAACAGAAGCAGCTAACCAGACTATTTCTCGGCTCTGAGCAAATGCTAGGCAACCAGTGGAGACTAGTGGAAGTTACTGGTCCTAGCCAATAATCAGTTGAGCTCATAACCTTCCACAAAGCAGTGACTTATCGTTCTTGGTACAGATTAAACAAGCAAGACACAAAGTATTAATTAGTGACCTTTAAAGGATATAGTGGGTGGATTTTGTTAACACTTTCCTTGTCTCTGGGTATTAACTCTGACTCTTCTGTGGTATGTAATGCAGATTATAAATTACTTTAGAAGAAGATAAAATCTTCTTGAAACCTTATCACTTTCATTCTCCCAGGAGATTTTTCCTCACGCCTTGGAAGTTCACATTCATTTGTGGGATAATTAAGTTTAAGATTAAAAGTTTCGACAGGCTCAGCCA
>NW_019483058.1:0-813 GCF_002814215.2 Seriola lalandi dorsalis | reverse complement strand
ACACACACATACACACACACACCTGGACAAACCGTATGTTCAGGAGAATCTTGATGCTGACGAGCCAAAATACAAAGGTCACTCACAACCACTGCAGTTTGAGAGCTGGAGCTGCAGGAGGAGGGAGAGGAGGAGGAGGAAGAGGAGGAGAAAATGAGATGCAGGAGGAGGAGGAAGCAATATGAAGAACAAGATGACAGTGAGTGATTAGAAAAATGAATAATGGGAGGATGAGGAAAAACAAGAGTAAGACGTGTAGCTGTAATAACAGATGCTTTTTTGAAGGTGAAGAGTGAACGCACCGCAGCACGCGGCTCTTCATCAAAGTGTCTGACGGCTCCGACCACAACAAGCACAACATCACAGTCCAGCTGCATGCTACAGCCAGCTGGTTAACAACACACTGTGTATAGTCTGTGGACATCACTGGAAACATCAGCTCTGACTGTGCAACAGGGAAAACCTCTTCACAACGCTCCACTCCTGTGTTAAAGTTACTGGTGCACAGCTAAAGCACGCTGAGTCCATATTTCATCACTCTGTCACTTTGTGGTTGATGTGTGTTGAGAAAGGTCCCTGTGACTGAAACACTGAGGACTGGATTCTCTGCAACACAGAGAAGCAAGTGGTGTGTGTGTGTGTGTGTGTGTGTGTGTTGCCTCCTGCTCATCTCTCTTTTCTCCATCTGTCTCTCATTGTTCCAGTGTAACAGCCATGGAGGCGTAAATGCCCCAGCTGGAAGGTAATGTGTGTGTGTGTGTGTGTGTGTGTGTGTGTGTGTGTGTGTGTGTGTGTGTGTGTGTGTGTGTGTGT
>NW_019483057.1:0-838 GCF_002814215.2 Seriola lalandi dorsalis | reverse complement strand
GGTTTTTCAGGAAACACAAAAAACTCAACAAAAGAGTCACACTTTTGACATAGGCCATTATACAACCGGGGGTAGAATTGCATGTTCCCCTCAACTGAGGATTCAGGCGATTTTACCAGAGGTGGCCAGCATCATGAGGGGGTGATTTAGGCAAAAAAAACATTTTTGTCAAAACATGACTTAGGCCATTATTTTAGGAAGGTGACGATAAATAACTGACTGCACACATTTTGATAAAGGTTAGCTGTGTGACAGACAGTGGGATGGTTGGGAGTTGAGGAGCTGAACAGCCTCAGCCAAGGCAGCAAATCCAGACTCACTCACTTAGCCACAAAGATGTCCACACAGTTTGTGTAACGTGCATGGTGCAGGAGCGGGGGTCAGGACTCAGGTGGTAGAGCAGGTCGGCTGCTGACCCCTGGGTTGATGGTTCAATCCCTGGGCCCAAATTCCCAGGTAAAAGCAATCTAAAGACAACAACAACAATAAAAACAACAACAGCAACAAATGGTGCAGAAGAAAGAGGTGTAAACTGGAAATATGTGGACACAGACCACAGCGCCTCCATCCGAGCAGCTGGGATTGTGTTTCTTGTCCGTCTGATCATGTAACAGTAATAGGACGGACTGGGTGTGTGAACTCTGCGTTTCATGTGTCATTGATCTCAGGTTTGGAGAAAAGCCACAAGAATTGATCAGTTGTCAGATGTTAAGTCCTGGAAGTGTCCCGCTCTCACAGAGATCTAACAGCAGGCCGCTGTCAGACGGCGGCGTGTCGGTTTAACCCTCTCTCTGCTGCTCTGTCCGCAGATGGCAGGAGGTTTGTCTCAGAGGAGGAC
>NW_019483056.1:0-701 GCF_002814215.2 Seriola lalandi dorsalis | reverse complement strand
TTCCCCGGGGGTGGGGTGGGGTGGGGGTGCTGTGTGGGGTTGAAAACAAACGTGGCTCAGAGCAAACGTCAGCTACAGATGGATATCCATCACATCTCGCTGTTCTGGTCCCCTGACTGGCCACTTGAAAGCCAGAGCGGGCTCTGCACACTGGGACACAGTGTGTTGCTCGGGCCCATTTACTTTAATATTGGCCGGAAGGCTGCCAACAACAGCAAGAGGAAAAGGGAGAGGGAGGCGGAGAGGGAGAAAGTATTCTGGTCACACTGGGTTTTGGGAGATAAAAAAGACAGAGTTGCATCTGGTGGTCAGAGACTCGGTTCTGGCAGTGATGTAAAATCTGATTAAGAAAGAAGAGAAGGCAGAGAGACAGTGAGGGGTGTCTCTGTGGAGCTGTTCCACCAGTCAACCAAGGACGAAGGAGGAAAGTGGGGGGGGCTTCTTTAAAGGAGCAGGTTCATATTTTTGGGAAATATGTGTCTTCACTTCGCAGAGCAGAGAGTTATAAGAGGAGATACTGCTCTCATGTCAGTCTGTTAGATTAAAGCTGATTGGCTTATCTTAGCATTTACTACTAGACAACATAAAGGAACAACCAATAAAAACAAATAACTGCTGTTGTCACCATCTTAGTTCAAATGAATCAAATGAGACATGGCGTGAGTTTGGAAGTTTTAGAGGTACTGCTGACCCCCCCCCCC
>NW_019483055.1:0-727 GCF_002814215.2 Seriola lalandi dorsalis | reverse complement strand
ACACACACACACACACACACACACACACACACACACACACACACACACACACACACACACACACACACGCATGCATGCACATGCACGCGCACACACACGCACACACACACACACACACACACACACACACTAACACAAGGCCATGTTTTCTTCCTGTTTCCAAGGACCTGTACAGCGGGCTGATTGGTCCGTTGGTGATTTGTCGCCGTAGCTGGGCCAGGTGAGTGTTTCTACTCTGAAGCATTGATAGAGATCCATCTTACTTCATCCTAGAAGGCCAGTGGACGATTTCGATGACTAAAATGCTAATGTGCAGTTTTATAAACTTGCTTCCAGGAGTTTGGGACTAAAGAAAGAAATAGAAGAGTTTGCATTGCTCTTCCTGGTTTTTGATGAGAACGAAAGCTGGTAAGTAAAGAGAGCTAACCAAGCTAACCACTAATTGTTTAGACCTTTAAGAGTCAGGTTCACCTAAATTACAATTGCTTCATAGTATTACATAAAGTGTAACATTTTCTGAGGTTTTGCCCTGGAAACATATGGCACCACTTGAATTGGATTTTAAATGGGTTACCAAAAACACTGTAAATTATTGTGTAACAATTTCTGAAACAATGTCAGTCAGGATCATCCACAGATCTGTCACCTGCGTAATTTTCATATGGGCTATTTCATCAGTAGAAAGTAGTTCCAAGTGCAAAATGTCACAGGGTCCCACCTCATGTCA
>NW_019483054.1:0-701 GCF_002814215.2 Seriola lalandi dorsalis | reverse complement strand
GATGGTCAAAAACACACACACACACACACACACACACACACACACACACACACACGCTGTATATTCCAATACACTTTCTTTATTGTCTTTGAAATATTTATCTTACTCTCAACTAATTTTTTTCATGTCTAAATAAAAGTCTCTTAACAGCTGAGGCAAAACCCTGTGGAACACTGTGTTCCATCACATATAGATATACAACTAACACCATTCATTGCAACATATAAGGTAACACCTTTAATATCACATTTGTTCAGATAGCTTATGTCTGTGAAATGCTTGACACTGAGACTTTAGAGAGCTGTTGGCAGGATTTTATCACGGGATGCCCTGGAAAGTCTGACAAATGAAATCAAAATGTTGCGTCATCCCATACGTTTTTTGCTCTCTGCTAAGACCAGTGATTCCACACAATAATCAGACTGCACTATAAGTTTATATGACATATGGTGCGCCTTTTAATACATCACTGATGCAGAAGGAAAGCTAAGATATGTGGTTGTTATATGAACACCATATTAATGTGTGCCTCCTACTTTACCTCATTTCAAACATTCCTTGTGTTGCAATGTTGAATCGATTTGGTGAAAAGTAACAAGACATGATGTAATGTAGTGTAATATACATGGTAACCTACATGCCAGGACATTGCATGTTGTAACACGACAGGGCTTACCAATGAAGTGACATAACATGGCATG
>NW_019483053.1:0-702 GCF_002814215.2 Seriola lalandi dorsalis | reverse complement strand
ACACACACTCGAACACTAAGGTTTTTGGCAGAGCTCCATGTGCACAGTCAGTGCTAATTATTTTTTGATACGACTTTAGAGAGACAAGCAGTTTTTTAATAAAGTGCTTTTACATCCAGCTCTCGCTCGGTTTCTTCCCTCTCGCTTTCTATAGACGAGCGAGTGGTTTAATTTCCAGTGTGTGAAGAGGGGGCTGTAAATCTGCTGGATCCCGTCCAGACATAATGACTCGACAGCAGGAGCTGCAGTCGTGAAGGCTGCACATCGCCTCTGTGTTCGGCCACAGACGCAGCAGCAGCAGCAGCAGATCCCGCCGTACAGGATCAACCGCGTTCGCCTCGTCTAAACAAATCTTAAACACACACACACACACACACACACACACAAAAACACGTCTCCCACCTCCACATAGAAGCTGCCCTTCCCCCCTCTTCACACTGTAGCTAATTAGTCTGATTACAAGGTTATTTATAATCCAATTCTCCAAATACCTCCTGGTTTTTGTGGGGGGAAGAAAAAAAAAAAAGATCATATCTAATGATTTTAATTTCCATTCAGGAAGTTAGGCTATTAACGGAATCATTTCATCCCATGGTAATTATCAGCATGTTGTTTGAATCAACTCACAATGTGGTCACTTTGGGTAACGAGCACAGCATCAGCCGGTGGCAGCGTCGGCCATCGAAGTCGCACCTTGTCTTA
>NW_019483052.1:0-702 GCF_002814215.2 Seriola lalandi dorsalis | reverse complement strand
TGACAAAAATATATTTTTCTATATTTTTCACAGTTGAAATGACAGATAAGTTTCAGCTGCAGCTTCTACTCTTCTTCTCCTCCACAGTTCAACTACGACTCTTCTTCACACACTTTGATCATCACTGACTAAAAAATAAAAATGTTTGTCACTTTGACGTCAAACGCCCCCCCCCCAAGCTCCAGACCCTGACCTCTGACCTCTGACCTTTGACTGGGGAAGACAGAAGACCAGATTGTAAAAGAAAAGTTTGTTCATTTTAAACCTGATGTCTGTCATTTTTAGGAAAAGTTTCTTTTCTTCAGCTCGAGACGACGATGAGCCACATCAGGTGATTTAATGTTATGAATCAAATGTCTCCACATTACAAACCACACATTAAAGTGACAGTGGAAACTCCACATGTTGTTATAGTGGTAATTATAATCACTATGTGACGATTGACAGTGTAATACTGAACATATGGAAGTGCTACACAATGTACAAACAATATAACAAACATAAAATATAAATATATCGTAAAAACTCTTAATGCTGATGAGCAGACGTAGATTTGTTTATTGTTTGCTCCTGTTATGATTTATAATATAATATAATATAATATAACATAATGTAATATAATACACTATAATATAATGCAATATAATGTAATATAATATAATGCAGACTGTTGTCTTGATGCCTATACATGTCTGAAATTAC
>NW_019483051.1:0-702 GCF_002814215.2 Seriola lalandi dorsalis | reverse complement strand
TAGTATTTAGTCTGTAGTCTGAGGCCTGTAGTCTGAGGCCTTTAGTATTTAGTCTGTAGTCTGAGGCCTGTAGTCTGAGGCCTGTAGTATTTAGTCTGTAGTCTGAGGCCTGTAGTCTGAGGCCTTTAGTATTTAGTCTGTAGTCTGAGGCCTGTAGTCTGAGGCCTGTAGTATTTAGTCTGTAGTCTGAGGCCTGTAGTCTGAGGCCTTTAGTATTTAGTCTGTAGTCTGAGGCCTGTAGTCTGAGGCCTGTAGTATTTAGTCTGTAGTCTGAGGCCTGTAGTATTTAGTCTGTTGTCTGAGGTCTGTAGTCTGAGGCCTTTAGTCTGAGGCCTGTAGTATTTAGTATTTAGTCTGTAGTCTGTAGTATTTAGTATGTACTCTGTAGTCTTGTAATCTGAGATGGATCTGACCTGCTGGTTTATACCTTACCTTGTGAACATGTTGGACATCTGGTGGGGTTCTGCAGAAGTACTGCACTGCAGGGTTCAAAGGTCATCTTCAGGAGCAGACATGTGATGCTCACCTGGAATCAAACAGACTCATTCAGTTAAAGGTGTCCCTGAAAGAGACCAGCTAAATCCAGCTCTCAAAACCAGTACAGAAACTTAAAAACCACTACAGAAACTCAAAACCACTACAGAAACTTAAAAACCACTACAGAAACTCAAAACCACTACAGAAACTCAAAACCACTACAGA
>NW_019483050.1:0-702 GCF_002814215.2 Seriola lalandi dorsalis | reverse complement strand
TTTTCTCTCTCTCTCTCTCTCTCCTCCACTTTTCCTTTTTCTCTTTGTTTATTCGTTCGTTGGGCTTCATCCAGTCGCTCCTGACCGCCATAATGATGAGTAAGAGTGATTTTGGTTAATGTTTTATGGTGTTTTGTCAGTACTTTGTGGACAACTTACACGGATTATTTCCTGTAAAGAATAAGAATAACTTCAATATCTGTCACAGAGGAACATAAGTTTTTCTTTGACAAGGCTCAGCAATGAATGAATAATGCACATTTAAAAGACACACACACACGTAGAATAGGACTAAAAGCTGGTTATGCCTCACCAGTAAAAGCTTGTGATTCATGATTACAGACAAAGGGTGCTGTAATCTGAAAGGGATGACAAATCAAATCCTTTCTTTCACTCATCGGTCATCCACTCACACTTCTTTCATCCTCTGTCTGCTCATGCGTACACCATATATATCCACGCCGTCCGTGCCCTTTGTTTTTTGTTTTTTTTTTCCAGAGGTGAATCAGGCGCTGGCAAGACGGAGAACACGAAGAAGGTCATCCAGTACCTGGCCCACGTTGCCTCCTCACACAAAGGACGCAAAGACCACAACATTCCTGTGAGATCCCCACTGCCTACATTTTTCCTTCTCTATCCTTGGCCAAGCCTGGGCCTCTACTTTCTCCTCTTCTTCTTCTCTCTCTCCTTCTCCTTCTCCTC
>NW_019483048.1:0-702 GCF_002814215.2 Seriola lalandi dorsalis | reverse complement strand
GTGTGTGCGTGTGTGTGCGTGTGTGTGGAGGTGGTATTAGTGGGGTTCATTATCCCACCCTCTCACTTATCCACCCCTTAACCCAACCCCAGTTGATCTTTACAAGACCTCCCTCCCCTTTCATTCTTTGCCTCCTCTCTCTTATCTCCAGCCGGGCTCACCCTGACCTCCTTCAGCCCTCTTATTCCCCCCAGTGGTCGGGTGGGTGGGGTTAGGGGTGTGTATGGAGGTGGACGGGTGCATCCATTGGGGGCGGCTGATCAAAGCCCCGGGGATCCCCAGGGAGGACATTTTCAGAGGCAGGAGGGAATTTAAACAGCAGTCTAAGCCAGGAAACCAGAGCTGAGGTGAGGGGCGAGGGGGTTATTGTGGCTGCTTCTAACCCAGGAGAGGGGCAGCCCCGTCTTTAATCCCCCTAATGAGGGAGGGGATCTCACCAAGGCTGCTTTCACCTGTAAAGGGTCCTAATGTGGTTTGCATGGTGATAACCCTTGAAAGCTATTGGTTTTTTAAAAAAGGGCATAAGAAGTGTGAGATGTGAGAAATCTCTGGATTTGTAAGAGCAGCGTGAAGTGTATTGAGGACGACAGAAGCATCAGAAACAACAAAGTGGTCTCTTGAGGCTGACAATATCCTGTGTGTGTGTGTGTGTGTGTGTGTGTGTGTGTGTGTGTGTGTGTGTGTGTGTGTGTGTGTGTGTGT
>NW_019483047.1:0-702 GCF_002814215.2 Seriola lalandi dorsalis | reverse complement strand
CAAACTGGGGTTCACATAGGTTGTGATTAGTCTTCCCCATCACGTGTCGACTGATCTTGAGTTGCCCCTAAATGATATTAATGTGAAGGAAAACATTCAGTATTTGTGGGCTTCTCCAAATGCTAAAACAACTGCCAGCCTGCCACTATCAGTTTCAATCAATACAGTCGTCTACACAGGCAGTGAAACAGCTCGTGACTCACTTGCACTTTATACAAGTAACTCCATCCCAAGGCAGATTCTAACACGTCAAATATTGTAATATTGTCTATAGTATATACCAGGACCGATGGAGAAATACTGTCTCATCCTCACTTGCTCCAACCTATCCTCCATTATTTTTTTTTTTTTACTTCCTATGAATTTTAAACCTTCAATCTCCCTCCTTCCAAACCTGCTCGGCTCCTTGTTTTTCTTCTCTCTCTAAACCTCCTCCTTTCCGTTCCTCCCTAGCCATTTCTCCTGCCTGTCATCTAAGTACATGCTGTCGGGGGTGCCAGCAGTGATGAGCACCCTGCTGGCCAACATCAATGCCTTCTACGCCCACCCCATCGCCTCCACCAACGTCTCCGCTCCGGCCAGATTTGCAGCCTCCAACTTCGGGGTAAGTGACCACCACATTCAATAAAATCAACACAGATAAACACCAGTATTTTTTATACAATGTGACAACTCAGACCATTTGGCAGCATGTTTGTAAAG
>NW_019483046.1:0-2508 GCF_002814215.2 Seriola lalandi dorsalis | reverse complement strand
TTTTTATGACTTTTTATGCCTTACTATACTATGACGTTTTTATGACTTTTTATGCCTTACTATACTATGACTATTTATACCTTACTATACTATGTCGTTTTCATGACTTTTTATGCTTTACTATACTATGATGTTTTTATGACTTTTATGCTTTACCATACTATGACTTTTTATGCCTTACTATACTATGACATTTATATGACTTTTTATGCCTTACTATACTCTGACGTTTTTATGACTTTTAATGCCTTACTATACTATGACTTTTTATGCCTTACTATACTATGTCATTTTTAAGACTTTTTATGCATTATTATAGTATGTCATTTTTATGACATTTTATGCCTTACTATACTATGACTTTTTATACCTTACTATGCTATGTCGTTTTTATGACTTTTTATGCCCTAATATACCATGACATTTATGCTTAAATATACTATGACATTTTTATGACTTTTTATGCCTTACTATATTATGACGTTTTTATGACTTTTTATGCCTTACTATACTATGACTATTTATACCTTACTATACTATATCGTTTTCATGACTTTTTATGCTTTACTATACTATGACTTTTTATGTCTTACTATACTATGTCCTTTTATACCTTGCTATACTATGAATTTTTTAAGACTTTTTATGCCTTACTATACTATTACTTTTTATGCCTTACTATACTATGTCGTCTTTATGACTTTTTATGCCTTAATATACTCACTTTTTATGCCTTACTATACTATATCTTTTTATGCTTTACTATACAATAACATTTTTATGACTTTTTATGCCTTACTATACCAAAATGTTTTTATGACTTTTTATGCCTTATTATACTGTCGTTTTTATGACTTTTTATGCCTTACTATACTATAACTTTTTATGCCTTACTATACTATAACATTTTTATGACTTTTTATGCCTTCTTATACCATGATGTTTTTATGACTTTTTATGCCTTACTATATTATGTCGTTTTTATGACTTTTTATGCCTTACTATATTATGTCGTTTTTATGACTTTTTATGCCTTACTATACTATGTCATTTTTTGACTTTTTATGCCATACTTTGCTATGACGTTTTTATGCCTTGCTATACTATTAAGTTTTTATGCCTTTCTATACTATTACTTATATGCCTCACTATACTATGTCATTTGTTTGACTTTTTATTCCTTACTATACTATGACATTTTCATGCCTTTCTATACTATGTACGTTTTTATACTTTACTATACTATGACGTTTTTATGCCACTATACTATTACATTCATATGCCTTAATATATTATGTCATTTTTATGACTTTATGCCTTTCTATACTGTGATGTATTTATGCCTTAATATACTATGATGTTTTTAAGCATTACTAAACTATGTCGTTTCTATGAATTTTTTTGACTTTTTATTCCTTACTATACTATGATGTTTTTATGACTTGATGCCTTACTATACTATGTTATTATGCCTTATTATTCAATGTCATTTTTATCACTTCTTAGGCCTTACCATATTATAACGTTTTTATGCCTTACTATACTATAATGTTTTTATGACATTTTCATGCTTCACTATACCATGTCATTTTTTTTTTACTTTTTATGCCTTACTATACTATGACGTTTTTATGCCTTAGTATATTATGGCGTGTATATTCCTTTCTCTATTATGACTCTATTTGTTTTAATATATGTTTTTACGCCTTAGCATACTATTACTTTTTTATGACTTATTATGGCTCACTATATTATGTCAATTTTTGACTTTTTATGCCTTATATACCAAGTTGTTTTTATCAATTTATGCCTTACTATATTATAATTTTATGCCTTACCATACTATGCCTTTTTTCATGCCTTACTATTCTATGACGTTTTTATAAGGTAATATACCATGATGTTTTCATGACGTCTTTTTATGTCTCAATATAGTATGACGTTTTAATGCCTTTCTCTACTATGACTTTTTATGCCTTACTATAGTATGTAGTTTTTATGACGTTTTATGCCTTACTATACTATGACGTTTTAATGACTTTTTATGCTTTACTATGTTATGACTTTTTATGTCTTACTATACTATTTTATTTTTTATACCTTGCTATACTATGTTGTTTTTATGACTTTTTATGCCTAAATATAGTATGTCGTTTTTATGACTTTTTATGCCTTGCTATACTATGACTTTTTATGCCTTACTATACTATGTCGTTTTTATGACTTTTTATGCCTTGCTATACTATGATTTTTTATGCCTTACTATACTATGTCGTCTTTATGACTTTTTATGCCTTACTATACTGACTTTTATGTCTTACTATACTATGTCTTTTTATGACTTTTTATGCCTTACTATACTATAACAGTTTTATGACTTTTTATGCCTTACTATACCATGATGTTTTATGACTTTTTATGCCTTACTATACCATGATGTTTTTATGACTTTTTATGCCTTACTATACTATGTCGTTTTTATGACTTTTTATGCCTTACTATACCATG
>NW_019483045.1:0-702 GCF_002814215.2 Seriola lalandi dorsalis | reverse complement strand
TTTTCATTTTTCAGGAGTTTGCCGTTTGGGCACACTTCACAATTATGAATGAAATTTACCTTCTAATGAATTTCTAAGACTCAAAGTTAACTTCTGTTGAACTTCTGTCGTGGCGATCACAGTGGCTCCAGGTTTTTTCCCCTTTTCCTTCTGTTTCTCCTGTTTTCCTCTGCCCTTGCGTTCCCTGTGTTGTCTCTCTGATGTGTGTTTCTGGATGTGGCGATCCTCTTGTGTCCTCCTCACCTGCTCCACTCCTCTTCCTCCTGCTCGCATCACCCAGCTCACCTGCTCCTCTTCATCTCATCAGCTCTGCAGAATTTAAACCGTGGTTCTCCAGTCACTCATCTCCAGATCGTTCGGTCTACCTGTGTGGTAGTACTCTAAGGCCTCCTCATGTTTTTTGCATTGTAACTAACCTCATATCTCCTGCGCTCTGGGATCAAACCCCTCCTGTCTGCCTTCCCACTACTCATCCCCAGCCCAGTTTTCCCTGATCAAAGGATTCTCCTCTCTGCCACTCATCGCCTGCCCGCCCCCCATTCCTCTCGCAGCCTTCACCTTTAGCTGCTCTGCCTCAACTCCCTCTACAATAAATCCAGTTCAGCTTGCTCACCTGAGTCAGTCTTCCTGGTCCACTAAACAATCACTGGTTACAACAACATCTTATAAACGGTCAGACAAATAATTTTTATGCCTCCATGC
>NW_019483044.1:0-702 GCF_002814215.2 Seriola lalandi dorsalis | reverse complement strand
TTCCTGCTAATACTGCTACTGCTGTTTTGCTACTACTAATGTTCCTACTAATACTGCTACTGCTAATGTTCTGTTACAGCCAATGTTCCTTCTAATACGACTATTGCTGCTACTACTAATGCTCCTACTAATACTGCTACTGCTAATGTTCTGCTACAGCTAATGTTCCTTCTAATACGACTATTGCTGCTACTACTAATGCTCCTACTAATACTGCTACTGCTAATGTTCTGCTACAGCAAATGTTCCTGCTACCTCGATTAATACTGCTACTGCTAATGTTCTGCTACAGCTAATGTTCCTTCTAATACTGCTACTGCTAATGTTCCTGCTACTCCTAAGGTTCATACTAATACTAATAAGGTTCCAGCTACATGCTAATACTATTGCTAATACTTCTATTTTTAAGGTACAGAGAAGGAGGCGGGAATAGGGTATCTCGGCAGGCTCGGCTTTAAAAACGACGTGATGACGTTGCGGGCCGTGCGTGAGCTGTCAGTTGGCGCCGGGCAGATGCAGTCAGAGGTGAGTGTCCCGCTGTCGTTGAGTGAACCGTCTGTGTGAATGAGCTCATGTCGTTGTCGGTGCTCGTGTGAGGGATTTATAACCGTGTCCCCGCTGGAAACAGCCGGGACGATGCTCCGTTAGTCCGACAGGCTTTTACCTGTGGTGACGGCGGAGGGGGAAGAACGTTTTTTTTTT
>NW_019483043.1:0-702 GCF_002814215.2 Seriola lalandi dorsalis | reverse complement strand
GATTACTCTAAATCCCGTTCGGGGATGTTTAACCACCATGTTGTGACAAAAGGACGTTGATGAATGCTCTGTAACTATTTTTGTGTATTGCAGCTGTTAAACTTACCCTTGAGACAACTGGAGAGTAAACATTCAGACTGTGTTTTTTGTTCATGTCGGGGGAGGTCAAAAACACTCACACAGAATATTTTCTCTCCTCAGCAGACAGTTTAAAAGGATTCTGACATTTTCATATTTTTACTTTTCAACCGATAAAAGCTTTAAAGTGCACAAACAAGTCAGTCAGGGGCTCCACGGATATGACATGATTGTTTTCAGTTGTAATTTGAGGGCAAATTACTTGAGGGCATCAGTATTCAAATGCTTTATCACGCCCGTCTGATTGCTCTGATTTTGCATTTTTGATGTGTGTTGAAAGGTGCAATCAGTTGCAGCAAAAAGAGAGAAAGAGCAGTGGAGGTTTCTATGTGTAAATTTATGTCACTGCTTGTAGCTGATGTTCATTAGAAGAGGACAGAGAGCATTTTCTTCTTCCATTATTCTTCCTTGTGATCATGATTTCAGTCTGTGAAGTCACTTCTCTGATTGTCTGTGTGAGCAGGAGGAGAATAAAGGGTGTGTGATCTTTAACTGTAACTGTGTGTGTGTGTGTGTGTGTGTGTGTGTGTGTGTGTGTGTGTGTGTGTGTGTGTGTGTGTGTGT
>NW_019483041.1:0-702 GCF_002814215.2 Seriola lalandi dorsalis | reverse complement strand
AAAAAAAAAGCCTGGCAACCTCAGAAAAGGAATTATTTGTGTAGTGAGTAGTAGTATGGTGAAAAAAAGTAATAGGTGTGTGCTTGTATTTGTATATTGTTTATGTGTGTTCTGTCCCTTTGCAGTTGTTTGTGATAGCCTATGATGATGGGGAGCCGGTGAAGTCGAACAGTACTTTGGTGGAGATCACCGTCCTTCAGCCTTCTCGCATCCCAATCTTCACCCAGGAAGAGTATAAGTAAGGCTCCTTGACACACTGTTGACACTGCTGCCTCTGCCTGTAAATTCATACACCAGAGAGCAGCTTAAGCTGTAGCGCCAGACAGGGAGAGACAGTGAAAAAGGCAGGAAGAAGTTGACGCGATATCTTAAATACACCTTGACACCCATTTACATCTATGGTTGCATCTTTCTTTGAAGTCTTCTAATACTTTAATTAATATTTAATCACTTGGTAAATTATATATTCTACGCTGAACTTCCTCGAAAGGCTGTGAAGTCAGTATTCCTCATGATTTTATAATTTGGTAATAACGGTAGCTATCTGCACACTACCGTGCTCTCATTGTCAACACTCAGAAAAGTGGCCTCAGTTCTGATTCTTTGTCTCCGTCTTGCTCTCTTTTCTGCACATGACTGATTAATGAGTGTTGAGAATAAATATGCATTAGAGCTTCAGGGTAGATGCTGTAGATCATCACT
>NW_019483040.1:0-702 GCF_002814215.2 Seriola lalandi dorsalis | reverse complement strand
ACGCTGGTATGTAATACTGGATCTCAGAGGAAGTTCAAGGTCCACGTCCCAGCAGCTACAGATCTGTCCGACTCTGACCGGGCCCAGTGAGTTCGGAATCACCCAAAGTTCATAGCGTTGTGACTTAACAAACTTGCATGAAAGGGGCTAACGCTAACGTTAGCATTAGAAGAAAACAGACAGTATAAACAGTCACTCTGATTCAGAGCCAGAACTGTGGCGTTATCCATCCTGTGATCACATGATGAGGAATATTAAATATCCAAACTGGATCAGATCTGATCAGCAGGGGGGACGTTGGGATCGGGCCTGGGTCTCTAATGTGACGCTGCAGCAGCTAAACAGGAAGTTACTGACACATGAACACTGATAAAGAAGCACCACGGTATTTAGTCAATTACTGCAGGTTTATTGGAGTTGCAATAGTGACACCATTAAAAATCTTTTAATGTAAACATCATAACGAAGCTGGAGCTGTGAGGGCCCCCGGTAAGTGAGGGCCCCAGTCAGTTGCCTTATTGATGCAGTCACTTCTGATCAGACCACTGACCTGCAGCAGTTGGGTGTCACATGAAGGTTCAGTGGCAGTCTGAACCCTGGTGGTTCAACACGTCCTCCAGCTGGTAGCTGACCCCCCCACCGTATGAGAACGTTCTTGTCCCGTGGCTTTAACACTCCTCCCACTCTGAGTGTCTGTCCAGC
>NW_019483039.1:0-702 GCF_002814215.2 Seriola lalandi dorsalis | reverse complement strand
CACACACACACACACACACGCACACACACACGCACACACACACGCACACACACACACACGCACACACACACACACACTCACTCACTCACTCACTCACTCACTCACTCACTCACTCACTCACTCACTCACTCATCAACCCTCTCCCTACAGGTGGTCGCGTGTCGGCAGGCCCCCTCTAGTGTCACAGTGAACATTATTACAGCCTAGCTGGAGCACAACTCAGTCAGACATGAGACCTGCAACAAACATGGATGACTGGACCAGGTGAAGAAAGGGGACACCACAACACAAACTAGCACCGACTCACAACCATTCACACATTTAAAACAATCCTGAAGTCCTGTCAGGCTCCTGTTATAGTGAACAATGTTAAAATTCAAGTCCCAATAATTTAAAAGAACTTGAAGTCATTTTTAATTTCTTCAGTTCTGCCAAATATGTTTCTGGTGTCCACATTTTTAAATTCATAATTAAAATCATTTTCTGCAAAAACAACAAAAAGTAATGAAGTGTTACTCCATGTTGTTGACTTAAATACTGACTTTAAACTAAATGCTAAAACCAATTGAGTGGATCTCAAGGATCCTTTTTCAGTGCAAACTTTGTTTTTCTTTTGAAACGATGGCGTCAGTGTGCACTCTACAGAAGCCTCAGTGACGACTGTGTCACCTCTTCAAGTGTATCAAATCATGAACTCAACGC
>NW_019483038.1:0-702 GCF_002814215.2 Seriola lalandi dorsalis | reverse complement strand
TTTTTTTTTTTTTCCCCCCAGAGTAAAACTGCTGTGAACTTTTATGCAGATATTTAAGTCATCTCAGTAGTATCCAAAGATCAAGACACTTGGATGAGTGAGTGATAGATAAACTGGCACCCAAGTGATTTGGATACTACTTCAGAAACTGTAAAATATTGTCAAATTTGTTAATAAAGAACCTTAAACAAAGCATTTTGAGCACTGTTACTCTTACAGCCAAGCATCCATACAAGAGCCTCTACAGGAATGTATACTACAGTGTTAGATGCACCAAACTAAAGCTGTACAGAGTAGTAGTTGTATGGACTTACTTTTGTATGCTGTTTGCCAATTTTTTTTCCAGGAGGCCTGAACATTTACAGTCTTTCAGTGGCATGACAATGGTCACATCTGTGTAGTTCATCACACTTGCACCATTTACTAAATCCTCATTTAAGCCTCTCCTCTCTGCATTCTGATCTCTAATCACTGAAACTTTCATTTGGATGAAATGATGATGGTAAAGACAAACAGCAGCAGATTTCTGATAAAGTCACCTTTTCTCTTCATGATTATATTCAAGACAACAATGGGCCCAACAGCTTGCGACAATACAAACATAAGTGTATTTTTCAATGAGTCACTGTGGATTAAGCGTTTATTTTACCACCACTAAAGCTAATTCAAGTGCACTCACTTTAACACTTTTTTTACACACTT
>NW_019483037.1:0-702 GCF_002814215.2 Seriola lalandi dorsalis | reverse complement strand
TTATTATTATTATTATTATTGTAAATAGAGCGTCTGGTGATGTGATGTTCCACCATGAACCTCCAGAACATCTTGAATGCTCCTCGTCATAGATTCTTCAGCTTCCCTTATTTGGTGTTTTGTTGATGTTGGTGGAGAACGTTCTCTAAAATCTCCCAGAGGTGTTTCACCTAAAGGACCCTAAAATCTCCTGAAGGACTTCTTGGATCTCTCAGGGGACCACGAAACCTCCAGACTCCTCAAACCTTATAAAGAACCTCTACAACCTTCTCTTTGACCGCTAAGACAAACAAAATATATCTAGAACCTTCTCAGTGACCATTAGAAGAAGGACAAGTAGAACCTTCTTAATAACAACTAAAACACCTGAACTACTCTTTAAACCTCTTCAGTAACTACTAGAACCTCTTCAGTGATCTCTAAAAGTTCCTAAAGGAGCTGTACAACCTCTTCAAGGACAACTAAAGCTTCCAAAACACTTTAGAACCACTGACAACTGAAACCTCCTTCTCAATGCCCCTAGAAACTCTGAGAGGAGCTCTAGAACCTCCTCACGGACCACTACAAACTCTTAAAGAACCTCCTTAACCTCCTAAATGACAACTAGAACTTTTGTAATGACTTAAACCACTTAAACCTTCTTAACAACCTAAAGATCACGTAGAACCTTCTAATTAACCATTAAAACATCCTAAACGAGCT
>NW_019483036.1:0-777 GCF_002814215.2 Seriola lalandi dorsalis | reverse complement strand
AAGGAAAAAGAGCGAACAACTTAGCTAACGGCTTAGCGTGGATGCTAATGGAACAATAAGTTCACACAGTTTATGAATACTGAACACTTTTAGGACGTCAATGCTTGCTAAAATGTTGAACATGCTGAAAAGATCCACATAAGCCAGTAAGAGGACCTTGAGTTGTGTTTGTACTGTCAACTGAATTGGTAAAAGGATTTAGCAGAAAGAATTTACAAGAATAACACAGAGAAAGAAACGATAGAAGTCAATTGATTAGAGTCAATTAGAGAAAAGGTCAGGCCACAGCTGGGGCAATGAGGCCACTGTCACTGGGATTAGTGCAGCAGTAACACTACGGAAACACACACATATACACACACACTTGAACTTAACACGTGTCTGCTCTCATGTAAACTAACACACATACAAGTACATCTAATAGAGACAGATAAACAGAATATATATCATGTCACACTCAAGCACGCAAGCTGAGAAAACCAATGTTAACACACACACAGACACACAGACACACAGACACACACACACACACACACACACAACACTTTTCCTGCTGCTTATCTGATTGCTGTTCTGAACACTGGATCAATCCTCCTCATGTGTAATGAGCCTTGCAGACCATTAGGCCTACCACTCTGTTAGCTGATCCTCACTGACAATATATGTGTGTGTGTGTGTGTGTGTGTGTGTGTGTGTGTGTGTCCTGGCATGTGGTGTCCCTGCAGAAATCCTTCTTGGGGGTCATCTTTGTTTGATGAAATGTTGCCCAGTTTTGCT
>NW_019483035.1:0-798 GCF_002814215.2 Seriola lalandi dorsalis | reverse complement strand
CTTTAGTCTGACTTTAATAGAAATGATATTTAGACATTGAAATAATATTTTTTATTCCAGTCACGTGATCATGATCATACTTCATTCATAGTTCAGACGATGTTGCTTATAATTAACAACTCAGGGTAAACCCAGGGTTAACTGAGCCAGTTGATAACCAGCTGTTAGGGTCAGTTAAGCCAGATACAGTAGTAGTAGTTGTGGTACAGGCTCCGCTCTCCTTCCTGAAAACAAATCAGATGATCAATGACAGAACAAATGGTCTGGAGAATAACTGTTCGTTCTGTGAAGATCTGATAATCAACAAAGAACGTGTCACTTCACTATACTTCATGTTATCAGTGGTTAGCTGTAATAGAATGAGACCCTGTGAGAGCCTTTCTTTGAACTTTGACCTTTTCTGAGGTCAGATTCACGTCAATAAAGACGGTTTGATTATTGTTTACTGGAGAAGAAACGTTAGGCTGCTGTTCTTTGTAACCACACTGTGTGTAACTATGTGTGTGTGTGTGTGTCACACACACACACACACACACACACGTTTACCAGACAGTTCTCTGACAGATTTTTATTTTGTGTGTTTGTGGGAGGATTACTGCATTAATACATTTCAAGTGTTTTCCATCGTGTGCAGGTGTGTGTGTGTGTGGTGTGTGTGTGTGTGTGTGTATGGGTAAGTGTTTGTTCAGGGATGCGGGTGGACAGTAGTGGGAGTGCCAGAACACTCAATGCACACACACACACACACACACACACACACACACACACACACACACACACACACACACACACACACAC
>NW_019483034.1:0-702 GCF_002814215.2 Seriola lalandi dorsalis | reverse complement strand
CTCCGCTTTTATTGTGAAGGAGTCGGCGCGGAAGTGTTATTGTTGTTGGCGGAACGGGCTAACAGGAGCTAACTGGAGCTAATTGGAGCTAACAGAGCTAACATGACGGAATAAGTGATGGCTGCGGACATCAGTCCAGCAGTAAGTTTCTGTCTGTTTCTCTGATTTTCTCTGGTGTTTGATGGTTCGGCTTATATTTATTGATCTTGTCGAACTTCGCGCCACAAACCTGCCCACAGCGAAACAACCACTGCGCCTGCTCAGTGGCACAGACTGTGTCAACTTAGCAAACGTTAGCTGCCGGGCAGCTAAACGCTGCTTGTTATTGTACTGTTAGCTTTAAGCTAACGGAGCTAACAGAGCTAATGGAGTTAATGGAGCTATCGGAAGCTGCTTATGAGGACTGCTGCTGTGTGGTGGTAATGGAGGGTGAAGTCTGATGAAGCTGGACGAGGTGGAGATGGTCAGGGTCTCTCTAATGTGTTAACATATCTAACTAATTTGAATCTGTGAAGCAGCACAGACGTTTGACATGGTCACATGATATTTACAAATACACAGCAGCTGACCCGGGTCAGTTAACCAGGGTTAGTTAACCAGGCACCATAAACTGAGTCTGTGTGAGTTTGTTTGAGTTGTTTAGACCCGGATTCTTAAATATCTAATGAGCAAAGACCTGTCTGTCTGTCTGTCTGTCTGTCT
>NW_019483033.1:0-703 GCF_002814215.2 Seriola lalandi dorsalis | reverse complement strand
GTGTGTGTGTGTGTCGGTGTCGGTGTCAATTACCTGCAATAGAGAGCACAGCGTCGAAGCAGCTGTCTCTGTAAGGCAAATGCAGCCCATCGCACATCTGGACCTCATGTCCCTGGCTCCAGGCAAAGTCCACCAGGGGGCGACAAACGTCACACCCCAGCTTGAACACCTCCTTGTTGATGTGGAGGTACTTGCCATTGCCACAACCTGCCAAGGACAACACAATCAGCTACCGCGCTATAGACTGATGAGGAATGATTACTGGTCTGATTACATTTAAAACACATCTTCTCTTTTAAGGGGAAGACAATTTTAGAATTAGTTGTGTTTTCAAAAACAAAAAAAAAACCCAACAGAAGAAGCACAAATGATGTGTGAATCTAGTGTCATTACATTACTGCTGGAGGTGACACCTACCAATGTCAGCGACGATGCTTCCCGGCTGCAGGTCCAGCAGAAACTGTCGCACCTTTGGCCAGGCTTTATAGCGGCTGTCATTAAAATATGGAGCAATCTTGTCATAGACACTGTGCACATGGTCTCTCTCGAGCTGGCTGGCAGCCTCCTCCATCATGTTTGTCCAGGCTGCCTCATGCAGCGGCCTCACACCATCATGCCTGTGGGGACAAACATCTATCTGCTTATTTCGCAATGATAAATCTATCAAGTAGTCACTCTACTTCATTAAGGAAAAAAAAAAAAA
>NW_019483032.1:0-703 GCF_002814215.2 Seriola lalandi dorsalis | reverse complement strand
TTTTTTTCTACATTTTTTAGGCTTTATCAGTGACATTGTTTTGAGTTTTCAGCTCATCAAGTGACTTCTTTAAATGTGTATCAGGCAGCTATTGATGTTTTTTCCCCTCAGTGGTCAGTGAAGTGGGCTCAGTCTGTCAGTCTTGATGATATGATGGAGGAAAGTGACCCTTTTATTAAAGGGAGATCTAATAGGGGTTTTTTGGTAGGGGATGTCTGGGTTAATGGTTATAGTGTTGTTTCAGCCATGTATACAAATATTAGTAAACAATTTATATTTTGCTGTTTTTGATTTGCTAACGATAACCTGCGTTGCAGTTTGATTGCGGTAGGCTTAATTAGGATTTATTTAGGATTATTTGTCTAGCATGTTAAAGTATTTTGTTACCGTTTTTTCTTTTTTTTGTTTTGAAAGAGTTCTTTAGTAAAAGGTTGAAACGAAGAACATGGACTGTGGAGTTTTATTGAAGCTCACACTTTACAACTAGATAAAATGGACAGTGCCACACTTACGAGCTATATTGCCAATACATATTCATTTTAACCCTCTCACAACCCACTGTGCAATCGTACAACTGTTTTGAGTTGTTTACTAATGTGAATGCTACTAAGTTGTAAACATGGGAAAGGTTTTTTACACGTTTGATTGAACCACTATAACAAGGTCGGTTGTTACTTGATGGCAAATAGTTATTTAATTACTT
>NW_019483031.1:0-703 GCF_002814215.2 Seriola lalandi dorsalis | reverse complement strand
AAAAAAAAAACTGACCGGAAGTGGCGAGTGGCGGTAAAATCAATTAACTCTGTGATAATGGCGGCGGGAAGAGGGGAGTTTTTTCGGAGTTTCTTAGTGGGTTTGGAGAGGCAGCCCGCCCAGCTGGCTCCAGGGAGACGACCGGCGGTTCGGGGCAGAGGAAAGCCGGGTCCGGGAGGAGGACAGGCGGATTCGGACAGAGGGCGGACGGCCGGCAGAAGGAGGAAGAGACGGCCGAACACAGAGGCACCGAGCCCGGTCAGCGGGAGTGCTCACAGGTGACCCGTCTGCCGTGTTTAAGGATTATAATCCCACCTTTGGAAACTTAATTATATTTTAATTTGTTTGCCAGCTGCCCAGGACCGAGAACAGAGACAAAGAAAACAGTCAAAACTCCTCCGTTAAAGGAAAACTTGGTGGAAAGGTGAGTTTGCTAAACCACAACAATGACTAGTGATCTCTACCTCCACCTGTCTGCGTCACACGGCAGCTTCAGCTTTTCACAGTTAAAGTCGACACAGGTATGCAGGCATTAAGCATCAGTTTGTTGTTGTTACACTTGTGTGAGTTGTTGATTTTAATTCTAACTTTATTTTGTTGAAAATACTTTTATCATTTGTCATTTTTAGTTGTGTTAAACAAGTTGTTTTGTCAAATTAGCTGCTGAGCTAACTCTAATACATTTATATTGATGTTATTATGG
>NW_019483030.1:0-703 GCF_002814215.2 Seriola lalandi dorsalis | reverse complement strand
GTTTGAGACACAAAAACAGCTTCATTTTCTTTGTAATATTTTTTACTTTTCATCAGGTTACCACTGAGCTCCCTTCAGAATAAAAGCCTTATTTGGGCTTCATAAACCTGGTTCAGCTTTTATTATGAAGGGAGCTCAGTGGTGTCCATCAGTCAGGTTTATCAGGCTGTTTTTTACTAAATAATAATCCAGAATACTTCCACCTGACGTGGTTTCTCTTCTCTCTCCTCCAGCTGGATCTGATCACAGACCTGCTGGGAACTCCCCCTCTGTCGGCCCTGGCGTCGGCCTGTGAAGGAGCCAGAGCCCACATCCTGAGGGGGCCGCACAAACCGGTACGTGACTGCGTGGTCTGCTCTGAATCCTCCACCAACATCAACACTCTAGTTTCTGTTCTCACACATTCTCCCACAGAAGAAACAACATGTTAACCTGTGTTATCTCTTCAGGTTTGACTCACTTCTCCAAAATAATCACTGCATCACATTCATTTTTGAATTAATAATTAATTATTAGATGTTTTTATGTTCAGCACACAGATTTTTAACCTTCTAAATTCTGCACACGTCTCCTCTCCTGCACGTCTCTTATGATTTTGAAGAGGAAGTATTATATTTATAATATTTTTGATGTCAAATCTATTTATTATCAGGATGAACCCTTTGAGATGTCTGGTCTTGTTTTGGGGGGGGGGGGGGGGGGG
>NW_019483029.1:0-703 GCF_002814215.2 Seriola lalandi dorsalis | reverse complement strand
TCAAAGACTTAGAAAAAGTCACTGTTTGATAATGGTATTAATTCGAGACAAGCTTGTCCGGCGTCAGCAAGCATTTAAGGATTATTTCAAATTCCAATTTGGTTTCAAGCCTCTGCTTTAAGAACATAATGAGCAATATATCACCAGGGGGTGTTGGCTGGCCAAAGCAGGTACTGTATGTGAGCATATGTTATAAGGAAGTAAGCTATGGAAGAAACCCAGAGGAACAAAGGTATAGGCTCATAAGATGCATGGGAGAGGAAGACAGATGAACAGCAAGGGAGGAACAAGAAAGGGGAAAGGGATGTGCAAGTCTGTGATGCAGATCAAAGTCTAGGTGATGCCCAGGGAGGGAAGGAAAGCAAGAAAGGTGGAGAAAACACACACACACACACACACACACACAGACACACACACACACACACACACACACACACAGAGACAGTGTTTGTGTGCGTGGAGCCACAGGAGTGAGGCCTGTGAAAAGAAAGGCCGGTGATCAAAGTAGAGATGAGACGATGGAGGAGGTAAGGGGGAGACACAGGAAAGAGTGGGAGGTACAGTCAGAGCCACAAGGCCTGTGTGCACATAGCAACTTTATTGTTTTGTGCACTCTCTTTATGGGAATGTTTTTCTTTCATGAGCTTGTCCGTCTTTTTGCCTGGCAGATGCATGCACACACACACACACACACACACACACA
>NW_019483028.1:0-703 GCF_002814215.2 Seriola lalandi dorsalis | reverse complement strand
TGGAGCGCATATGTATGTGTGTATATGTATATATGTGTATATATATATATATATATATATATATATATATATACTCCAAATGTGTGATAATGTTGAGTCGTGTCTTCTGGGTTTCTAAATAATTCTGACAAGTTTGCCATATTAACTTAAAAGGTGATAATATTTCTGTTTTGTTTTCATCTTGCTTTCACTGCCCCCAAATCATGGGTCATTCAAATGAATTCCTATTTTACATGGTACTGTCTGTGTTTTTTTAACATCCTCATCAACTAATCCTGTTAGGATTGTAGGACTTGAAGCTGACCCTGTCCTTGTCTTGTTTTTATCTGTTTCTGCAGGACTTCCTCACGGACTTGATGATGTCAGAGGTGGACCGCTGTGGGGAGAACGAGCACCTCATCTTCAGAGAGAACACACTCGCCACAAAGGCCATAGAGGAATACCTCAAACTTGTGGGACAGAAGTATCTGCAGGACGCCCTCGGTGAGTGGAGCAGTGCACCTGAGGAGCAAAATCTGTTTTATGTCCATCCTTTAACTAACTCTTGTTATTTCTATTTTGTCCGTTTTAGTGTTTATCTTCTTACTATAGCCTTTTATGTGTCAGTCACTGCTACACCTTCTGCAGGCTGCAGGGGAAGAAAACAACAACAACAGCGACATTGTTTTTTTGTCCACCTTTGCTCCCAACATATCTTTTCATT
>NW_019483027.1:0-703 GCF_002814215.2 Seriola lalandi dorsalis | reverse complement strand
GATAGATAGATAGATAGATAGATAATGAGCCAATATATTGGATGATTATTAAATCCACTGATATAATACATGAAGATCTGTTTATTCCTCAGTGGGAGTAACTCACTCCTGCGTTACATGAGACTGTGGAGGTGTGGAGTTTAAAAAATGGGCATTTATCAGCAGGCAGGGTGTCATGCTTCTGAACTGCATTATGGGAAATGTTTTTGAACTTGACCCATAGCGGGGACTAAAAGTGAAGATACCTCAGCCAACGCTTCACCACATTTGTCTTTTTTTATGTTTCTGTGTCTGAGTTCTGTCCCACCCAGGGGCAGAGACCCTCATCATTATTCTGCATTCAAAATACATCAAGGAAAATTTGTATGTGCCTTTATGTGCCTCCTTCTCTGAATTCAGAGCTCCATTTAGAAAAAGCCTAGAGGAGAAAATCCTGCAGCCCTGATAGCTTTTCATAATACAGCATGTATCTGCAGAGCTCCAAAGGGCGGCATCGATTCATTGACAGGGAACATCAAGTTTAATCTTCAGGTCAGACTGCTGCTGCAGCTGGAGCTCAAACCTCGTCTCTCACAGCCACATCCTGCTCTCTGTTGCAAGTAGATGAAAGTGTGTTAATAGCTGCTCTCTGTCTGTTAGCTTCTCAAACACAGAGATCGATAGACGTCTGTGGGGGTGTCTGTGTGTGTGTGTGTGTGTGTGT
>NW_019483026.1:0-703 GCF_002814215.2 Seriola lalandi dorsalis | reverse complement strand
CACACACACACACACACACACACACACACACACAGACACACACACACACACACACACACACACACACACCCACCTTGATCACACTTACAGCATGTACCGGCAAACAAATGGGTGATAAATGAGGATACTTATTATCTGAAACGTTCAATATTTTTTTGTATTTTTCCATTCCATAATTTTGCCTTTTTTAGAACTGGTCACAGTCAATATGTCAATGTCTAGTAACAAAGAATCACAAGTAGGGGCTTATTTTTAAGGGGTCACAAGTCAAAAGAAATGTGAACCACTGGTCTAAAATGTAATTGTATGCTGTGGCATTAAGTCTTTTTATTGGAAAGAAGGGGCCAAGAAGTCAGGAAAAACAAACCCAAAGGTAAAGAAAACTACATGTTGTCATGTTGTGGCTGCAGTGATGGCTGCCATTTCCTCTGAATATCTGTTTTTTGCTGTGTGTGTGACAGCAGGAAGGCTGTAAGTGGCTGCCACCAGAGGATCTCTGAGGGATCGTTAACATTCCAGGTAGACCACAGAGCAGTCAGTTATTTCTTAAATGAGGCTGACAGAAGGTATTTAAATTCTGAACAACCTTTGCTCAAACAAACAATTTGTTTACAAGGGAGCTAGTGAATTCATCAGTCTTAATTAGCAGAGATTAACAGCAGTGGAAATCAGTGGACAGGCTATATGTGTACCAGGACTCCGC
>NW_019483025.1:0-703 GCF_002814215.2 Seriola lalandi dorsalis | reverse complement strand
CTCCGTTCATACAGCCTCTGTTTACACAGGAGAAGTGAGGATGCTGCACTGTTACCTGTCCACGTGCAGCACTCTCCACTCCGTGCTTTATCGGACGCTGACCTCACTGTGAATGCAGGATGTTTATTTGATTCACTGATGTTTATTGAGACTTGTTTTATTAATGCAGGGAGGGCCGTGCTTCACATTCAAGCAGCTCATCATGTTCGTGACCACGGATGTTTCCCTGGACCGAGTGAAGGGTGAGCGTTCAGATCAGCTGTTGAGTGACTCAAGGTGTTTATTAATCAGTTTCCCTCCCAGAATCTTCCAGGGATTCAGGTTCCTGATCAATTCTCTGACTTTATAGTTGCTCACAAACACAAAAAAATCTACATTTGTTATTGACAACAGGTTTGAAAATAAACCACTCATGACAGAATTTATTATTGCAAAACACAAGAGCCGTTAGTGGATTTACAGTAGATGAGCCCTCGTTTGTTTTTACATGTAATTCAGCATAATATGTAAAGACACTTTTATTTTATTATCAGTCAAAATATCTAAAGATTTGTTGTTACTGTGCGGATCAGTCAAATCAAATTATGTCACTCTGAAAACATGTTCCTGCGTTCAAATGTCGAGCTGTAAACGTAGAGAGTGGGGCTAAAATAATTGTTGTTTATTCCTTCATAATCACCAAACCAAGCTGATAATCTCCTTC
>NW_019483024.1:0-703 GCF_002814215.2 Seriola lalandi dorsalis | reverse complement strand
TGTGTGTGTGTGTGTGTGTGTGTGTGGATGGAGGGGGTAGTTTAGGAGGCAGGTACTGTGGTATTTCAACATCCAAATAGAAAGACACAAACTGCCATAATATATCTGCAGGGGGTTAATTGACTGAGGTTTGTTGATTAATGACACCATCGTTACTTGGCCAGAGCCTTTGCACCTTAAACTCATTGGACCGTTAAAAAATGGATAAAGGAAAACATCTCGTCCAATATCTCTCAGCTTACTAAGGATGACGCTATTGAACCGCTGACACAACCTCACCCATGCGTGTGAACACAGATTATTGACCAAATGAATTTCAGCAACGAGGAATTTGGCTCCAGCTGTTATTTTGTCTTTGAACCTCTTGTCTACACAGAAATTGAGAGATTGTGTTGTGTTGTGTAGGGTTAGGGTTTTTTAAATTCAACATAAGAACTGAGGAACTGACAAACAACCGCTGGCTATTGGATCAGTTCCACTGCACTGCTCTGGGATCAGCTGATCGCGTTACTGATATGACAGTCATGGCGACTGGTCAGAATGAGTTTGTGTTTCATCGTGTGTTTATAACTATATGATATCATCACACAAGAGTGATTGTTCAAAATGTGTGTTAATGCAATATTTCTTCATCCGAAACACAGTTACAGTGGCGTCTCATCTGGTTTTAGTTACACTATAGCTGTGTCCCACTTTAAGGGCC
>NW_019483022.1:0-703 GCF_002814215.2 Seriola lalandi dorsalis | reverse complement strand
TATTAGTCTCTTTTTAGAATTAGATTGTTGTTGTTTTCATATTAGTAAGTGCATTTTTCAAGGAATAGTTCAAGGTATATTTCTGAACTTTGGACTAAGCTAAGCTAGCTGTTTCCCTCTCCTTACAGTCTTTATGCTAAGCTAGGCTAACCCCGTCCTGACTCCAGGTTTGTACACACTGACATTAGATTGATCTCCATCTGGTGAACTATTCCTTTAAAGTCTCTTTTTAAGCTGATTAAGACAAATAACTAAATACTAAATATTATCCTTGCCTTTTGTATTAATTATATTGTTTAGTCATGTTTCTGGCAAGGTTCAGTGTTTTGGGAAATGCCTTTATTTTGAAATGAGAAGCTCATTTGTTCCTACATGTGATTATTCCTGAGATTTATTCTTGAACTTCGGACTGAGGCTACCTGTTTCCCCCTGCTTCCACTCTTTATGCTATGCTAAGCTAACCACATCCCGACTCCAGCTCTGCACTGAACACAGATATCCCATCCTCAGCTGAAAATGTTGAACCACTCCTTTTAAACGTCGAGTCCCTCAGTTGATCTAAACTCTGAACGAGCTCCAGCAGAGAAATAACATTCAGTCAGACTCCAGAGAGGACGCTGTGTGATTTCATACCAGTCTGTTCCACATCTGTGAGCATACATGGATATTTCCACATATAACCCCCCCCCCCCCCCCCCCCCCC
>NW_019483021.1:0-703 GCF_002814215.2 Seriola lalandi dorsalis | reverse complement strand
TTCCAGAGTATTGAGGTTTTTGGAAGATTTGATGCCTTGAAAAAACAGCATCTGCATCATGTATGGGGAATTTCTTCTGCCCTACTTTAGGGCACAACACAGACACGTTCATGAAGCCAATACTACCCCAGATTAACATACGCTATTCTGCCACTATTGTCCAGAGGGAAAAGCAACCTCCAACATTTAATCAGGCAAAGCCGTAGTGACTGGTGAAGGCTTGTAAAAGCTGAGAAATTTGGAGCCTTAGTGGACTTGACAAAATTCCACTACTGTACTCACCTCCACATCTGAATGGCTATCTGCAAAAAGTTGTAAATATACAGTACACACAAGCACACAAAATACATAAGGACGCCAGTGACACACACGCATATATAAAACATAAAAAACACATAAAAAAGCACTGGGCAATGAATGTCAGATCTCATACACTCTCCAGGCTGTTCGGATTGCCACCAAGTTACCTAAGAATCCTATACATTTAAGCATTTCTTGGTGCACACACACACATGCATGTGCACAAACACGTGCACAAAGTGGTTTTCCTGCTTGTAAGGAGGATGTGTGAGATCAGGGGAATGCAGGCTCTCCCCGGCCTCTTACCTAAGTCAACTGGAACCCTGTAAAACACAACAAAAACAACCCCACAGTTTCCACTCACATATAAACTTTAATCCCCCGTCTAATGTGTGTATGTGTG
>NW_019483020.1:0-703 GCF_002814215.2 Seriola lalandi dorsalis | reverse complement strand
ATAATGGAACAAAATTGCGCGGACGTTTTGATGAGACCTTTACCGTTACCAAAATCGCTTTTGCTGCACAGCGTGTCATGCTGAAATCCCAACGAGCAAGAGGTTTGCTTTAGTTTAGGTCTGTGTACAGTCTGCATTTCTGAAAGTGCACACACACACACACACACACACACACAGATAAGATTGTTGAATTTAAGACGCTGTGATGGAATCACGCCCAGCCTTAGATTGCGTTATCTACAGTGCAGAGCCATTTGCATAGAACACATCATAAACAGTCATTGCTCAGCATTGCGTGAGGATTTCCGTCTTCTCTTTTATTGTGCTTTACACAGATTGAGCACCCCCATTATTGCACGTAAGCAGTTGCTCTCTATAGAGTGTTTTTTCTGCCACCATCTTCCATTCTGTGAATCCCACTCAGTCACATAGTGCATCAACAACAACAATCAGCAGCGGGCTTCATACCACTCTCATGAAAATCTCCAGAAGGATTTGCAGTTCTGCTGGGGGAAAAAAAAGAAAATATAATAAGAAAGATTTTTTTCCACAGTGATGCTTCAGCACAGAATCGGAGAAAACAAATCACATTGTAGACTGTCGCCCTATCGCCCACATCATTGTGTTTTGTCAGTGGATCTGTTATAGATCTGTTCATTTGTGCAAAACTCCAACCCTGTCACTTCTTTCATATTAGAGCTTC
>NW_019483019.1:0-703 GCF_002814215.2 Seriola lalandi dorsalis | reverse complement strand
CAGCATTACTCATATCACCACTACTTCTTATTTTACTAAGGCCCTGGGTGAATCTATTGTTTGTAGAGGAAATGAGACTGTAGTGACCCTGGATGGGTTCCAGAGTAAAGTGAAGCAATATTTGGAGTTACCCAGAATGCTATTTAGAGCAAGAAGGATGCCTGTGGGCAGCTCGCTAACCATCAAAAAATATAGTATGTAGCATTTCTAAGCCCAGATTGCTAAATATACATTTTCCCCTTTGTATGAAATTAGCTGAAAAAAGAAAGTGTGGGAACATTTTATAAAGAGGCCGAGCAGCTGCACTGGCAGCCATCGACACACAGCCGACAAAGACAACGATCAGACACCTTTAGCTCTTTGAATCTGCATAGTCAGACCAGGAAACAAATCCTTTTAACATCCTGGAACCTGTGCCAGCTTTAATCAGTACAGAAAATTAGTCAATGGCTGCACATGTCACAGTTTGTCTGCGCTTTCTGTGTCTCAGCCTTTGCAGTGAGTAGCTATTGCTACTGTAAAAAAAAACAAAAAAACATGTTAATCTTCTACTAGTCATTCGAACAGAGCTAACTAAAACATTTAATTGCCTCTTCACAGCTAAGGGGAAAATTCCAGTTCATCCACACGTTTCATCACTGCTCACTGACAAAAGCTCAAGGACTTCTAAGACTGAAATAACCCAGCATGTGGAAAAAATGCA
>NW_019483018.1:0-703 GCF_002814215.2 Seriola lalandi dorsalis | reverse complement strand
CCCTGCCAGTAAATCAAGGAGGTGATGCCATGTGTCTTTAAATTGAGAAACTGAGATTTACTGAAAATGGGTCAGTTATAAAATAAAACAAAATCTGGTTTCTCTTCCTTAATTCGTGGAGAGTCTGTCCTTCCCTTCTTAATTCTTACGCTAACACTGTTGTCTTTTTCTTTTTCTAAGTGCCAGCGAACATAAACCACGAAACAACACACCTTTCTTCTTCCTGTTTTATAATGCGTGTATTGTCTTAGTTTGTATTTGATCTTTGCATCTATCATTGAATTATATCATCGTATATGAAGGGCATATTGCTGTTATTGTTATTCGCATGGACAAAATGTCGACTGAAGAGAGTTTTAGTTTCATAACTTGTGTGCACTTTTTATTTAAATTATATTTTCTGCACATTCTGTAGAATTAATGGCTCCATACCAAGCAATGCTGAGATCCGAGACAATGTCCTTACCTTTAAAGGACCAGTCACATACGACCTGCAAGGTACCTATGTGTGTGATGCAACCAACAGCATTGGGACACGGTCAGGCTCTGTGGAGGTCAGCATTATAGGTATGTTTACCTGAGGTCCGGGGTCATTTGATAATAATGAGAAAGGGAAATTAAAAAGTATTCCTGCTAATATTACCACTTCTAATCCTGCAGCTGCTGTGTACTGAACTTTTCTATTCACATTTTCTTTCCTGCA
>NW_019483017.1:0-703 GCF_002814215.2 Seriola lalandi dorsalis | reverse complement strand
TTTTTTTATGAAGCTCAACAAAAAAAGGTCAGAAAAAGAAAGAAAGTCAGAGATACTTTTTATGTGCATTTAAAAAAGGCTTTAAATGAATATATAATATGCCCACACATTGTGTATGTGCATATTGTGTACTGTGATGATTTTCACATTAACATATTTACATTTGCAAACTTTGAGCATGTATTTTAATAGTGTAATTACTTCAAAATAATAATATGCAGCTTTCTTTTTTTTTTCTCCCTGCAGAATAATAAGCTACATGAAGGCAGATCCTGCAGCTGAACTGATTCATATGTGGAAGTTCTACCAAGGACACTCTTACTTTCTTATCTCCAAAGTAAAACAATAGAACTTTTCACTGAGTACATATATCTATCTATAGATATCACATTGTCTTTATACATATATATACTGTACATATATCTATCTATCCCCTTTAGTTAAGTAGGTAGGTGGGTAAGTAGATAGATAGATAGATAGATAGATAGATAGATAGATAGATAGATAGATAGATAGATAGATAGTTAGACAGCATAAAAGGAGAACCCTGGGTGTTATAATCTCTACAGCCATATATTGAGATCATAAACTATGAAGATTTGAAGGATGAAGCCTCTGTGTCACCCATAGGTTTCTGAAGTTTTTTTTAAGCTGAGAATGGTCACCATCTTGGCAGTGCCAGACTCAGCCTAGCTCCCGGCTA
>NW_019483016.1:0-810 GCF_002814215.2 Seriola lalandi dorsalis | reverse complement strand
TTGTTGTTGTTGTTGTTGTGGTGGTTGTTGTGGTTGTTGTTGTTGTTGTGGTTGTTGTGGTGGTTGTTGTTGTTGTTGTTGTTGTGGTTGTTGTTGTTGTTGTTGTGGTTGTTGTGGTGGTTGTTGTTGTTGTTGTTGTTGTGGTTGTTGTTGTTGTTGTTGTTGTTGTGGTGGTTGTTGTGGTTGTTGTTGTTGTTGTGGTTGTTGTGGTGGTTGTTGTTGTGGTTGTGGTTGTTGTTGCGGTTGTTGTTGTTGTTGTTGCGGTTGTTGTTGTGGTTGTAACGAGCTGCTCGTCAGTTTTTAAAGCCTCAGACTGGAGCAGTTTTTCCCTTGTTCCCTGCTGCAGCAGCGGGTTCCTCTGCGCTGGTATCCACCTGAGTACTTCAAGAACAACTACTACAGCTTCAAGGGAGACGTGTGGGCGTTCGGCATCGTGCTGTGGGAGATGCAGATGTTTGGTGAGTCGGTCGCTCAGGTAACGGCAGCTGGGACGTGTGAGGCTGATGTCAGGTAAAGATCAGACTGGTTCCGGTCTTTATTCATCATCCCTGTCAGACACTCTGAACCAACAGACGTTACCTCATAATTTATTATTTATTTACGTAGGAGTGAGAAACTCATCTGCGGATTAGTGATCTTGATCTTGGTGGAGTCTAAACATGATGATGGCCTCAGAACACACAGGCTTATTCTTATGAAATGATTAAGAGAATTAAATTAAAACTTGTTATTATAAATATTATAAAGAGCCTCAATTATGCCTCAATGATAACAGTGAAGTCTTTTCATTATTATTCAGCAAAAAAGTGA
>NW_019483015.1:0-703 GCF_002814215.2 Seriola lalandi dorsalis | reverse complement strand
TGTGTGGATCTCCACAAAGTAAAGGACTGTTCTTAATCATGTGACTGTGTCTTTCATTTCTTCGATGGAACTGATTTGTTATAGTGAAAGAGAAATGTCCCACAGAGCACAATGGTCTGTAACTACAGGCAGAGGAAGATGGGCGGTGTGAAGAGGGAATTGAAGTGAATATTTTCTTTAAAGAAAATAGACTGCTTCATCTGAAACAAGCTGCACATGCAGAGTTTAAACGAGTGATTATAACTATGAACTTAACTGATACCACACAGAGAAAGGAACAGAAGAACCAGAAAAGGATCAATAAAGGCAAGGAACTAATACTAGAGTATTCACATATGATATGGATATGTTTCATAGTATATTATGCCATCAAAATGTCTTAAAAATATCATCGTATAGTATGCCATAAAAAGTCGTAAAAGTATTGTATAGCATGTCATAAAAATATCATAGTATAGTATGCCTTAAAAGTGTCATGAAACTATCATCGTATAGCATGTCATAGAAATGTCTTAAAACTATCATCGAATAGTATGCCATAAATGTGATAAAAGCTATCATAGTATAGTATGTCAATAAAAAATATAAAAATATTAAGCCATAAAATTGTCATGAAAATGTCTTAAAACTATCATAGTATCACATGCCATAAAAATGTTAAGTACAGTAAGTCAAAGTGTCAAAAAAATGTCATAGTATAGTA
>NW_019483014.1:0-703 GCF_002814215.2 Seriola lalandi dorsalis | reverse complement strand
CACACACACACACACACACACACACACACACACACACGTTCCTCCCCTTTATGAGCCTCTGCTCCTCAGTTCCTTCCTCTGGTTGTCAGTTTACAGTTTCATCTTGTCTGAAGCTGCACTGAGTTCATTTTTTTTCTTTTTATATGAATACCGCAGTTCTCCATCTGATCCACATGAGAAGATGAACATCAGTTTCATCTCTGTGCATCCGTTTAGCCTCGTTTTCTCTGTCAGTTCTGGATTCGTCCCTGTATTGAGCTGTGAAGGTCACTGAAGTATTACTGTAATCATTTGGCAGGAAACAGAAGTAAGGATCAAGACAAAGAAAAAGTGTTTGGCCCACTTTGCAGATGAACTGGCTCTTGTTTATCAGACTTCAAAGAAGAGCAGAGTTTCAGGCCTGTTTTGCCTCTGGTTGGATGTGCTCTGAGAAATCTAAGAAATGCACCTGTAGCAGTGATGTCATCAGGTCCTGGAGTACACCTGTACATCAGAAAGGTCAGAGAGGTCAGAAACAATATCTTTAAGTTTGTATTTAAAGGTAAAAAAAAAGAAGCTTTTGAAATAAGCAAACCCACTACAATTATGTGAAAGACTCTGTTGACATTTCAGCAGTAAAGATAAAAACAGGAGAATTAGCCTAATTTGTGAGACCCCTCAGAGTCTGATTGAGGTTTTGAGGTGGTCCTGGTGGATCCAGGTC
>NW_019483013.1:0-703 GCF_002814215.2 Seriola lalandi dorsalis | reverse complement strand
AACAAAAAAGCAAAATAAGTGTATTTCACAAAATGTCAAATTATTTCTTTAGTGGTATTTAATGACCTTAGTTTCACTTTCAGTACAAAGTTTGTTTGTGTGTGGACAGATGTTTTGAGCGCTGTTAATAGGTGTGTCAGTTGAATATTCATGGGTGTATGTGTGTATGAGAGACCACAGACCACAAACTGAAAATCTCTCTCTGGGTGTGATTGCATCTTCAACACCATCACGGCTACTGTTCTTGTGTTTGTTTTTGTGTGTGTGTGTGTGTGTGTGTGCGTGCGTGCGTGTGTGCGTGCGTGTGGGTGTAACTTGTTAGTTTCAATGTAGACATGACAGGATCATTTCCAGGGCATTGACATTGCACTTTGTTAGCATTTTTGCACCAGGTGCCTACGGGCATTAAAAAGAAACTGGTGTGTGGATTTATAGTACGTGAGCGGGCATGTGAGTGTGTGTGGGTGTTTTTCAAGCGTTTGTTGTAGCTGGCATCTGAAAACTTAGTCAAGCACTTAGTCAAGTTATGTTTTCATCTCATTTTGTCGGTGTTGTGTGTTTATGTGTGCGTAGGCAAGGTTGCAGTGAAGAAAGAGGACCTGCAGAAATATCTCGGCAAAGACACCTGGTTCCAGATACAACCTGTCAGTGCTGACTCAGAGGTTCAGGTCAGTACAGAGAGAAAACACACACACACACACAC
>NW_019483012.1:0-704 GCF_002814215.2 Seriola lalandi dorsalis | reverse complement strand
GTTTTAAGAACCAAAAACAATCTTAATGTAGTTTTACATCTCTTCTCTCAGGCTTCTCTTTGGAGCGCTAGTAACAACAGGTCAGTGAGCCAATCAGAAGAGAGGAGCTGTTGGTTTGTGTACATTGGAGCACCACAGTGTCAAGCGACAATCCGCATAGCATGGCTAAAACATCGTTCTGATAGTACCATAATTCTGTCAGTAGTATTAGGAAGTATTTGCTGCTATAAATCAGTAGTTTATAAAATTTTACCACATATGAACCACACCTTCCTCTGTGAGTAACACCTTCTTCACAGTGAGTAACTGAGACTGAAGTAAACTATAAACACTTAATGCAGAGTTTTGAAACAGGCATTATTTATGGGCTGTTCTCTGACCACACACAAACACACAAATTCACAGGAATGTCTCTGTAATTTCTGCTTTTATGAGGAAAAATAACAAATGCGGGAGAAGCTGGAGAGGTAGAGAACAAGATAGATGATGGAAGGAGGAGGGAATGTGATCCTGGAGGAGGAGGAGGAATGGGAGGAGTAAAGAAGTGAAATCACGAGGGCAAGAAAGACAAACGTGACAGAGGGGAGACAGAGAGGAGAAGGAAGAGTAAAGCTGCGGGTTGGCTCTCGGGTGGAAGCTTGTCTGCACGCTTCCCTCCATCCATCTATCTGTCCATCCCTCCGTCCCACAACCTGAGAGCAGAC
>NW_019483011.1:0-704 GCF_002814215.2 Seriola lalandi dorsalis | reverse complement strand
TTTTTTTTTTTTTTTTCCTATTAACCTGCCTTGCAATCAAGTGGCAAACTGCCGTGACGTCACCCATTGGTTTGTGAACTTCCGTTTTGAAGCCTCGAGTTTGGCTTAATGGACGTCGCCATCTTGGTTTTTTTTGGAGCCAGAAGAAACTGCATACAACCAAGAGGAGTAACTTGTAATGTTATTGCAGTTGAAGTTAGCAGTTAGCATGTGCGCTAACGTTAAACTGTAAAACCACCGCAGCGGCCGTGGGTTCGAGTCCGACTCATGGCCTTAGCTGCATGTCATCCCCTCTCTCTCCCCGCAACTTTCCTGTCACTCTTTGTCCTTCTCTGAATAAAGGCAAAAACTGCCCAAAAAATAATTACTTTACAACCACAGTGTAAAACATATTCTATCCTTGTGTTTTAATTTGGTTCTGCAGAACATGAACAGACTTCAGAACAGCTTCTCCCTCAGACTGAGAGTCTGCTACAAGTAAACTGTCACACACAAAGACTGATGATGAATAAATATTTATTTTTAATTTGTCAATTACAGTTGATAGTAAATTGCACACATTTAATTCATCCATTTATTAAATTTTTTTGCACACATCTCCAGTGGAGTAAATTGTTGAAATTAATGTAGTTTTAATGTGAAATAAAGTCTTTTATGAAGCTTTGCTTTGCTGATGGTTTTTATGGAGTGTGTCTGGTATGAAT
>NW_019483010.1:0-704 GCF_002814215.2 Seriola lalandi dorsalis | reverse complement strand
CACCGTCAGGTAAGTTGCGTCACACCAATCTACTGTTGTGTAACTCTTCTATGGAGGGAGAAGCAGCAACAGCACCAAAGCATTTTTCTTCATATGCACTGTGTCAAAACAGACACAACTAACTAGAGCCACTGTCACCGTAATTCATTTTTGTGCATCTCCACGTATGCCACGAGAATGTGCATGAATTTTTATACCAACACAGTATTAATATAGAACCTAAACCTGCTTTATAATCAAATAACATATGGACATCTTCCTTATACTTTATGGACTTTTAAAGTTCATGAAGGGGCATGAGGTATAATCCAAGTATATGTAAATTTAAAAAATAAGAATTAAATTGGAATGAAATTGATATTTCCCTTATTTACTAAAACCTAGATAGAGACATAGAGACCTGACCCCAAGTGTAAGAAGACATGGTTCTACTGTGATATACAATTACAAGTAAAGTGAACCAATAGTTTGTGAGCATCAGACTGTCGTACCCTGTAGATTTAAACGGCTGCTGGAAATAGTTGTTTGCTGTTTCTGAAGAACCAGCAGCATTTTTTATTTTGGTCATGAAAACTGCCATATTCCACAATAATGTGGCACATACAGGAGATGAGGTGCAGGATGTTCACCTGCCTCACTTCTATCACAACTGTGTTTGTGTGTGTGTGTGTGTGTGTGTGTGTGCGTTTAAAGGACAAGCAGAG
>NW_019483009.1:0-704 GCF_002814215.2 Seriola lalandi dorsalis | reverse complement strand
TTTGTGAACTGAGTTTGACGAAACAAAAAAGTCTTAATGACCTAAAAACTACCACTATAATTACCAATATTATGTTATAGGTGGGGTTACTCATCTGGGGACCATGAACACCTAAAATAAGGGAAATCAACCAACCTGACCATCTTCAGACAACACTACTCACAGAGCAAAAAACAAGGGGGGCACACAAGAATATCCAAACATGAAAAAAATCTATATAGACCACTTAATATGAACCTTGTTACCATAAGATATGAGTAATTAAGTAGCTTGGAGACATCCTGCTGAACATTTTCTTTCTCTAAAAGCTCAACTGAAGAAGTCATCAGTAGTATTACAACTAAATGGAAAAAATGCTGCAATAGTTTGTTTTTTTTTAATCACTATATCCACCTCACGTTTTGTTTACGTGCATGTGTGTGTGTCAGAACCCCTGTTGCCATGACAGTGGATGCTGTTTGCCGGTTGACAGTGATATTGACTTCCAGCGGTGGCAACTGGAGGTCAATATCCTGGGCACCTCTGGGCTGACAAATACGGTCGATGTGTGTGCGTGTTGGTGTGTGTGTGTGTGTTGTGTGTGTGTGTGCACGAGATGCCATCAATGGTTGATGCCTGCCATGGCGCAACTTAGCCCTGCATGTGTATGGCTTATTAATGTGTGTGTGTGTGTGTGTGTGTGTGTGTGTGTGTGTGTGTGTGTG
>NW_019483008.1:0-787 GCF_002814215.2 Seriola lalandi dorsalis | reverse complement strand
TGTGTGTGTGTGTGTGTGTGTGTGTGTGTGTGTGTGTGTGTGTGTGTGTGTGTGTGTGTGTGTGTGTGTGTGTGTGTGTGTGTGTGTGTGTGTGTGTGTGTGTGTGTGTGTGTGTGTGTAAGTGCGTGCGTGCGTGCTTGTGTGTGCGTGTGCGTGTGTGTGTGTGTTGGCTATTTGTCCTGTATCCCCCTCCCACAATCAACATTACTGGAATAGTTTTAGGCTGGGGTCACACTTCACTGTACTGCCCAAAAAGGCCAGCCTGCTGTGGCCGTTGCTGTGTGCTGTGTCCCTCCGCACACCCAGAGTGCGCTGTTACATGTAAATCAGCTGTAACATTATGGGTTTTTTCATGGTCTTTAAGTTCTGTAACAAAATTACCCTCAGTAGATAAACTGTAAATGTTCTTTGTATTTACATTTTCTTTCTTTCCTCCTCCACCTCTTCTCTCTGTATTCCTCTTACCCTTCCTGCTTTCCATACATTTACACATAGTGTACACAGTGCGTACTGGCACACATGGGTTATCTTATTATTCATGTATTTATCTCTATGTGTCCAATATTGCACCAATATTTGATCTACATTGAGTTTGACAAGGTTAATAGATGGGAAATAAGTCAGAGGACACAAGAGATAACAATCAGGAAATTGGTGATTTCTCTCTTATCTCCGTTTTCTCACACACAAACACACACACATATACATACATCACACACACACACACACACACACACACACACACACACACACACAGAAACATTGAGCTTTTGATTGATGGCTGGTA
>NW_019483007.1:0-704 GCF_002814215.2 Seriola lalandi dorsalis | reverse complement strand
TACGTACATATGGCGGGAGGGATGCTGAAGTCCTAAAAGTAGCATCTGGATGGACAGATGGTTGGAGGGAGGTGACACCTCATGGAGTGTTTGTACAATGTTTGGGAAATTCTTTTTCTTGTCATATGCAATAGCAAACAAAACCACTGCTGTGTGTTATCTGCACTGTATATATATATCTTCTATTACAGTTTATGTTGTCTGCTTCCTGACAATGTTATAGAATCAGCCAGCTGTTGGCAGGTGCAGGGTACTCTGTGTAAAACCTTTTCTTTCATGTGTGAGCACAGTTTTCCTCTAATGCCCCACATCTGTTTCACAGTCGAGCTATTTTAAAATAGTTAACCCACCTAATGCGTTCAGGTAATTGATTTAAAGGGGCCATTTGTAAGTCTTCCCTACCGTCAATCGTGGTTCCTTGGCGGGAGCGGATGGTGGTGATTGTCGCTTGACCAGACTTTAGCCCATCGTTGCGTTTACAAGACAAGAGATTGGTAAGTAAACAGCTGTTAATGCTAACATTAGCTATGTAGCGATAGCAAAGCTTACAAATAGTTCCTTTAAGTCCTCAATCACTGTTATTGACTTGAAAGTATTTGAATTTAAGATTGTTGAAATTCATGGTTTAGGTTCTTCAGAGACACGAGGTAGAGTGTGTTTTTTTTTGTCATGATGTGTAAATAGAGAGTAACTATTATAAGCAC
>NW_019483006.1:0-704 GCF_002814215.2 Seriola lalandi dorsalis | reverse complement strand
ATCACATCGATCAGCTTGTCGATGCCCTGTCGCCCGCCCTGGCTCTCCCAGTACGTCTGGTCCAGGAACAGAGACTGGAGGAGTTTCTCCCTCAGCCTGCTGCTCCTCAGCACTGATACCGCCTGCTCTGGAAGCCTGGGAAGACACAGAGGTGAGAGAGAGTGAACTGAAGTTTTAGTTACAGACACATCTGAGAAGCAGAGGTGTCCTTGGCTGGGAGCAGAAGTAATCTGATTGGCTGTCACTGGATGAAGGTATATTGTCCTTTTTTTTTTTTTAGAGGTGGTGTAACTCCAGCAAAATGAAACTTGCCAAAAATAGAGGCAGCGAAATATGAAATTTATATCAAATTTGTCTTTGCTGCAAGTTTATCTCGGCTGTTTCTTTGTAAACTCTGCAATACTGAGAAGGTAACTGTAACCTCAGAGACAAAAGCACAAAAAACAATAACAACAACATCATGAAAGAACAAGAAGGTGATAGTCGGAGATAACTTTCTATCTTCAAACTACAGTAAACATTTTATCCCTGTTGTAGCCTCCAACTATTCAGCAAACTAAACACATCTCCATGAAGGATTCAAGGTAGGAGCTGGTCTCAATAAAGTTTGTAGTGGAAACAAATATCAAACTTAAATAAATCACAAAATATTCAATGATTGTTGTTACAATCTGAAAAAAGGTACTGTAACATGGCTTTTTTTT
>NW_019483005.1:0-704 GCF_002814215.2 Seriola lalandi dorsalis | reverse complement strand
CCACAATTGACAATTTCCTTGTGTAGCTGAAAGCTGAAGTGCTCACAGCCAATGCAGTTAATAATCACAAGCTGACCTTTCACGGTGAGATGCAAACAGCTTTCATGCCCAAATGTCAGAGGCAGGCAAATGTCAGGAAAAAATGCATGAAATTCACTTGTTCACGAAGGGTGAGGACAATTACACAGTCGCATAGTTAGTTCTGAGCCTCACAATGACAGACTGCTAAATGAAGGGTCATCACTGATGAAGGTTAGTGGAAACAGCCTGTGGCCTTCCCCCATATCAAACAATAATAACTGCAGCAAGATGTACTGAAAGAACATACTAGAGCTCAATGAAAACTAACATTGCACAATGCCATTTCCCTGAACTTCAGCTGCTGCAGACTTCTGTAATCACTATAAGAAGACACAGTAAGTCACTTTTTTATTTGTGCTTAAAAGAGCATTCCAGTGGTTTCACACAAACAGTGCAGTAAATCCAGTGCTCACAACTTATATCACCAAAAGACAGTTCACAAGTGATGCAAGTGGTGCCATCATTTTTAAATGTTAAAAAGTTTTTCCTGGTTCCAGTTCATTTCAGAACACTATCAAATTCAACTCGCATAGACATGAAAGTTGCTCAACACAGTTAACGCATCATAATGAAACTTAGGTCCACACTGGCTTTTGTTAATTACGTCATTTGAGAGTTTTAAT
>NW_019483004.1:0-704 GCF_002814215.2 Seriola lalandi dorsalis | reverse complement strand
TGTGTAACACTAGCTAACATTAGCTTAGAAATGGAGTCCACTAATATCAACAAAGGCTGCTCCAAGCACAACACAGACTTCAACACAAACTCCACATAAGCACAAAAAACAATAACCAATATCAGGTAAGACCTAGGTCAATATCAGCAGATAATAATATTATACTTTCCTACTTCGAAAACACATAACATACAGACCGATCCCTACACTTCGTTATAGCACTGTGCCAGTGATGGAGGGTCAAATAGAGTTTAAAATACAGTTCATAGTCAAACTATAACAACTTTAGTTAGGCTACCTTAAAACATGATCAAAGTGAACTTTATTGTCACTCAGACCATACAACAGAAGTGCACAGTAGTAACAAAATAGTGTTTCTAGTGGCTCAATTTGCAGTCATATACAAATATTAATATGAATATACAAACATAAACATAACTAAATATTATGTCTCGTGTAGTCTGATTGGCCATCGGGAGCCAGCTGACCGCATCCGTCAGTGTCTTTACCAGCCCTCTCTGTGTGCCTGTCATTCGAGTTGCACATGAGAGTATGTTGCATTCATGTTAATAATAATAATAGTAATAACTTAGATTTTTTCAAGATACCCAGAGCCGCTTTACAGAGTAAGAACACAAATAAATAAAACATATAAATGAAAACAAGACGAGACAGAATAAGGAAGGCAGTGATTGGAGGAGCTT
>NW_019483003.1:0-704 GCF_002814215.2 Seriola lalandi dorsalis | reverse complement strand
GTTTATTCAACTTTAAAGGTGACATTTCGTCATCTATTAATCTGGCAACTGGTTGTAATCTGCAGTGAATCATTTTTGTTTTGTTTTATTTACCAGTTAATTACAGGATAATTTCACCTCCTCGTGGCTCTAAATTATTCAAATAAATTCACATGAGAAGTGACTCTTTGGCTGACTGTCCACACACTTGACACATGCAACCTATGACAAGAAGTGAAAGTGATATTTTCATTTTCAGAAGTTGGGATGGATGCAAACATAAACTCTTGGGACGGACATTAAGACACAACCAAAGTGAACTGAAAACTGCAACTGGATGAAGTAGCAACAGAAAGCATCATACCATATGTACCTGTTTAATGGCTCTTGGCTTCAGATGTGGGCAGGAGAAACGCAGTCTTTAGCCTTTGACCTTGTGCTGCTTTACATCGGCTGCAGAGAGGAGAAAGAATATTTAGGATGGTTGTTCTGTGCATAAATATACATGTGCATGAAGAAAGAAGTAACCAGAAGTTAAAAACATTACTCACATTCAAAGTAAACTACAACTTTCTTCTTTTACTCTTCTAAAGTTTTTACCATTTACCGTATTTTACATCTATTGTTATTTTTATTCAGACAGATAAACAGCTCCTTCTCCACTACAGTACACGGACTGTGTTTTGGCGACCTCTAGATGTAAATGTTGGTCTGTCTGTCTGTTG
>NW_019483002.1:0-1463 GCF_002814215.2 Seriola lalandi dorsalis | reverse complement strand
CCAATCAATACCAATTGATCTTCCACAATCTTTCTTTAAAAAATATAATAAATTAGCTGCAAGATTTATTTGGAGTAACAAGGCCCAGAGAATTAAAAGGTCCACACTATGTCTACCGATAGAGAGAGGAGGTCTAGGGCTCCCAGATATTCAGTTATACTTTTGGGCTGCCCAGTTACGACCACTCTTTTACTGGTTTAGAGATGACGAGGCTCCTTCCTGGACACAAATAGAAAGTGATCTATCGCATATCCCATATTGTTTCAACATTAAAACTATAACAAAATGCACAAATAACCCAATCATCACTCACTCACTTAGGATCTGGGACAAAATTAACCACTTTTTAGGACTAGGCACCTCCCTATCTCCACTTACCCCTATAGGTTCCAACCCTTCCTTAGACTTTGTACAGAAAGACCTGGGTTTCAAGATATGGGGCCAGAAGAACATAAACAAGATAGGTGACCTGTATGATGGTAACACACTAAAATCATTTCAGCAGTTGAGAGACTCCTGTCAATTGCCGGCCACTCATTTTTATAGATATCTCCAGTTAAGGCACTTTATACGATCACAGCTTGGTGGTGCCCTGGAAAAACCGGAGCTTTCTCAGCTAGAATCACTGCTCACTCAAGGAACAAATAAAAAACAGATTTCAAAAACTTATAACCTTTTGATAAAAAATAACAAAGCCAACATTAATTTGATTAAAGAAAAATGGGAAAAGGATCTCGAAATCCAAATAGAGGACGATCATTGGTCTTCACTGCTTACAGATGCACATAAAAGATTTATTAACACAAGATACAGAATTTGTAATTTTAAAACTATTCATAGAGTGTACTACACTCCTGAGAAAATTAGCCGTTTCAAAGGCAGCACTTCTTCATTCTGCAAAAGGTGCAAAACTGAGATAGGGAATCTCCTACACATGTTTTGGACGTGCCCACAGTTAGAACAGTGGTGGAAGGATATAGAACATACACTTAAGAAAGTCCTAAAGATGGAACTTAGCTTATCACCTCTTATAGTGCTCCTCGGTGACTACTCCACTCTCCGGTTTAGTTCGAAACACTTAGCTGACTTCTTTGGACTGGCCATGACGGCAGCAAAAAAATGCATTCTGTCCAAGTGGATAGCTGAAGATTCCCCTAATCACTCTCACTGGGTAAATGAACTTAACCACTGTATGCCATTAGAAAAGATCACATATAATGTAAGAGGTAACCAACAGAGATTCCTACAGAAATGGAAAGCTTGGATTAATTTCCTAGAAACATGACTCAATAAATCTGTACTGCACCACTCTTATTTATTTATTTATTTAAATTTTCAATTCTTATTTTTTTTTATTTACTTATTTTTGTCTGTTTGTTTTGTTTTCAATATCCTTACTACTCCAATATTTATTTTAATTAATGCTGCAACTTTATTATTATGTTAATACATTACTGTATTGT
>NW_019483001.1:0-704 GCF_002814215.2 Seriola lalandi dorsalis | reverse complement strand
ATATATATATATATATATATATTGCTAGAAGCAAGCTAGAGATGGGGGCTTTAGGAAGACATGCACACATACACGCCATGTATTTATTATTAATTGCTCGTACCAAGGAGATAATTGGAAGCAGAGGGTGTTATCTGCCTGTACCAGTGATGTTTTCACTTATTGCTTGCACTGGCAGGAGGCTGCAGCAGTGAGGAATGAGTTAGAGATGCCATTATTGTCAGAAAAAAAATGTAATTACCACTCACTGATCTATGTATTGCCATCGATTTCCCAAATTCATTCAATTCCGATTCATAAGATCCGATGCCATTCAATATGGATTCTGTCAGAGATATTTCAGTTACAACACCAAAGTTGCTTGGATATGAATGAGATGTTCAGAGAAATAATTCCAACTCTTTTTCTATTAAATCTAAATGGGAGAAAGAACTTAAAATAACCATCTCAGAAGAGGATTGGCTGAACATCTGTAAAACCGAACTGACCACTTCGAGTTCAGGTCATTGGAGGGAATTTATATGGAAAAATATGATTTGATTTTTTCATTACTCCGAAAACAAAACAATTTCAGAAAGGTCAGCCAAGATGTGGACAGTACTGGAGGGAGTGTGGAAATTCCCAGGCGGATCATTTCCACATTATCTGGGACTGCCCATCTATCTGGCCCCACTGGCTGGAAATAGTAGAAAAGATTAATTCAG
>NW_019483000.1:0-704 GCF_002814215.2 Seriola lalandi dorsalis | reverse complement strand
AAAAAAATCAATGCTTTTAAGTCACCCAGTGTCTTTTGTGTGAGTTTTGGACACTAAAGCAGACAATCTGCCTGCCAACAGACAGTTTTACAAAGTACAAATTCTCACTTTCAAACAAAACCAAACTTAATTAAATTCAAATTCTCAGTCTAAGTAATATCCTCTTTTTTTATCGCAGTGGTGCACATTAAAATAGGGATTGAGTACCAGTTAGTAAATCCTGTTTCTGCGGCCTGATCTGCTCCCCAGTGGCCGGACTGGTTTAAATTAGGCCTCTCCAACCTTCAGTGGCCCGTCCGCTAATTTGACTCCTAGAATAACAGCGGCTACTGTGTTTTTCAGGAGTCTGGAACCAAACGTCCGTCTGGGGAGTCTGCAGTGGACACAGGTGCTCTCTCTCTCTCTCTCTCTCTCTCTCTCTCTCTCTCTCCCTCCAGGACTTCGGGTGAATTATGAGTTCAGGAGGGACTGTTTTACTATTTTAGAAAGAGAAAATCCCAAATGTCTTGTTTCCATCAAGACTGTTTCCTGGTTGGATCTTTACTCTCCAGTCTGTCTGTGGGTTTGGCAGCACGTGCGTGTGTTTGCCCGTGCGCACTCATGAGCGGTATGTATTGTAAATGTACAGCATGCATGAGCGCACGTCTGCCAGTTAATCACCTTCAGATGATCGATCACCATTTTCCAACTGTAATTAGAAATGT
>NW_019482999.1:0-704 GCF_002814215.2 Seriola lalandi dorsalis | reverse complement strand
AACAGAACCACAGAACAACAGAACCACAGAACAACAGAACAACAGAACAGAACCACTGAATAACAGAACAACTGAACCAAAGACCAACAGAACAGAACCACAGAACAACAGAACCACAGAAAAACAGAACAACAGAACAACAGAAACACAGAATAACAGAACAACAGAACCACAGAACAGAACCACAGAACAACAGAATAACAGAACAACAGAACCACAGAACAATAGAACCACAGAACAACAGAACAACAGAACAGAACCACTGAATAACAGAACAACTGAACCAAAGACCAACACAACAGAACCACAGAACAACAGAACCACAGAACAACAATCTTTTATAGTGAGTTCAGACCTGTGATTTACATTGATCCTGGTCACGTCCATCGTTTCCCTTCATCATTAGATGAAACCACGGCCACTAACATTTGACAAAAGCTGCCTCCATGCTGACTCAGAGGTGGGCGGAGTTTCATCTGGTCAACACAGGAATCTGCATCAGACTGAGGTCAGGAAAGATCCTGAGCTGGTTTTCTTCACCTATCTGAGGTCTCCCTGCAGTGTAACAGCCAGGTGATACTGGAGGTCAGAGGTCAGCTGATCTGAACCTGATGTTCAGGTGAGTCGAGGAAGCTGGGAAATATCTCACCGTGTGTGTGTGTGTGTGTGTGTGTGTGTGTGTGTGTGTGTGTGTGTGTGTGTGT
>NW_019482998.1:0-704 GCF_002814215.2 Seriola lalandi dorsalis | reverse complement strand
AAGCATAACGAACGACTGAGATGTGATATCATATTGGTTCATATCTGCCTCATTGTCTGCTTTTGTGCGAATACATGCACGCTTCCAGAGTACTATCATTGTGCTTGGGTGATGATAGCAAAAGTGGATGAAAGACAGTGAGAAGAGAAAAAGAGAAGGGGGGAGGTGGGAGAGAGAGAGAGAGAGAGAGAGAGAGTGCATTATCATTGTGCTTGGCTGATGATTTTCCATTTAGGAAGAAGACAGAGCACTTCAAAAATAAATCAATGAGGAGTGCTCATCTGGGACAGTGAGGAAAGCTATTTGGGTTGCAGCAGAGGTTAGACAAGCAATTTTGGACCAAAATATTCAGATATTCTCCCAAACAGACTGCAGATGGTATGAGGCTTGCCACTCCTCAGCAAGTACTGTCAAAAGGTTGCCCTTAAGCGAGTCACTGAATCCCCCTACTACTCCGGTGCAGCTCCTTAATCTGTGTAACCATTAGCAAACTGGTTGTACTAAATATAGGTGTTCAGGCAACAAGCAGGCAATTCCCTCAATATCCCGAAAGTGCAAACTGATTAACCAAAGTATTTATTTTATAACAAGCATACAGGTCACATCAGGAAGTGGCATAAGCAAGTTCATCTACATGTCCTCACGAGGTAGGTAGAGGCTTGGTGGCGAAGAGAGTCAGTTCCCACTGCTGATACAAAAAAAAT
>NW_019482997.1:0-704 GCF_002814215.2 Seriola lalandi dorsalis | reverse complement strand
CAAAAAATGTTCTTTTTTTTTTTTTTTTTAAATATAGCCTTACCCTCGATACTGTCCGCCTCCACACTGAAACCATCATCACTGGTTATCTCAAATCGCAAGTGTGGCTGGTCTCTGTTAGTTGGACATTCTTCATCCTCTTCAGACAGCGGTGATTCATCATCTGAGGGCAAAGCAGCACCTAATAAAAGATCATTTATACAGTTAGCCTTTGAGACTATTTTTCCATTTCCTTCCACAGTGGAAAGGTTGAGGCTGAGTCATACTGTAAACCTTCTATGTGGGTCTACTCTGTACACAACTTCTATTGAAAGTATGTCCATCCTGAAGGAGGGATCCCTCCTCTGTTGCTCCTCCTTTTCCTGTTAAGGGAGTTTTTCCTTGTCCTATTCAAGGGCCTAGGGACAGAGGGTGTCGCTGTATAGATTTGCGAATTGAAGTGGGCTATATTTAAAAAATCTGACTTGATTATTCTTAAACATTAAGTCACATCCATTAGTTACAGTCATAGCATACATGGCAGACATTCTGAACTCATTATTTTTCAATTCACAGAAATCATTAAATTATGCATTTAAAACTCAAGATTACCAGAGTATTTCTTCCAGTCAGTCAGGGTGCTGTGTCCAACTGGTTCCCAAGCATGCTGCTTGCCTTGTTCACCCCGGGAGATGTAATCCCAAGGCTCTGACCTGAGAAAGATA
>NW_019482996.1:0-704 GCF_002814215.2 Seriola lalandi dorsalis | reverse complement strand
TGTGTGAAACGTCTGAGGAATGAGTGTGTGTGTGTGTGTGTGTGTGTGTGTGTGTGTGTCTCATGTATGGAAAAGTAAAGGAGGGATCTAATGTGTCCTTTCATGTGTGTCAGCCACTGTACATCTGTATTAAGTTGTAAGCCTGTTCTCAGGGGGCTGTTCAGCGCCCATAGGGGAGGGGTCTGAGCACAGGGGTTTCAGTGGGTGTTTAGGGGGGTCAGGGGGGTTTCATTGTCAGGTCAGTAATTATCAGATTTGCCAGGGCCCCGGCAGGAGCAGGACACACACACACACACACGCACAGAGAAATACACACATCTTTACCAGCCCCGGGCCAGCCGAGGCGAGGCTGAGCGAGGAGAGCCGTCAGTGGGACGAGTTGACAGGCCGACCCCCCGGGGAAGACGATAGCCAGCGCTGCTCTGACAGCTGCTTAGTGGGAGATTCTGCCTGCTCATGCTCAGTAACACACACACACACAAACACACACTCCAACAAGCTCTGACACACACATGAAGGAACACACAAGACTAGATTTACACATCTAGATATATACTTCAACATGTGTGCTGCATGTAAGAAAGTACACACGGAAATACACATTAAAAACAGACGTATACACTCAGCAGATGTGACGTACGAACAAGCAAGTTACGTTACAGCAAAGTTAAAGTACGGCTATAATATAAGTAAAGTTAAAGTTA
>NW_019482995.1:0-704 GCF_002814215.2 Seriola lalandi dorsalis | reverse complement strand
TTCATTGCAACCTGCCAGTGAGCACAGCAGTTTAATAATTGCCAATTTTACTCGTAGTTTGCATATCGGTGTAATTTTAAGCATTCACATTCATAGACAAAACAAGTTGCTAATCTAATCTAATCTCCATTTCTCATTCAAATAAATGTACAAGAAGTCACTCCATAAATTAATAAGTACATAAGTGAAAATCTATAGGTTCGTAAGGCTAGACACAAACAGTTTGCAAGAGAACAGCCTGAGTATCTATGCTGTATGGTTTGATTTATAGTTTAGCGCTGGATTTCACCCATTGCTATCACCACAACACTATACAGAGGTATCATACATGTTCAGGTCAAATAGTTTCTTAATTATATTCCTTGCTCTGTGAGGAAATAAAATAGAGCAAACAGTAAATTTAACATACTCCTTTTTCAGCCCCCTCAAAGACTCCCTCAAAAGCACCTTCTTTTGAATTTGGCTTAAAGTGTAATAACATCAATTTATTTATTTAAAAAACATTTATTCTGAAACTGCGATTTTATAACATTATGGTTCGACCCATTTCTGGCTTTCCTACTGCACTTTACTGTTGTTTCTTGGCATTCACTGCATTGTACTGTACAACTACCACAACTATTGTACAGTTAAATGGGGATTCAGAGGCGTTTTCATAGGCTTGCAGCTGTGAGCGAGAGATGCAAACTCCACCCAACTTCTGG
>NW_019482994.1:0-704 GCF_002814215.2 Seriola lalandi dorsalis | reverse complement strand
CACACACACACACACACACACACACACACACACTGAGCCCTGGGAAAAGACTTTAACACTTTGCATTAAAGCTCTGTAATTGTTTTTATGGATTGCTTCTTGTAGCCATAATTGTTCACGACTCCATAAACGAGAGAGAAACGGTCCAGACGGTTCATTAGGGCGCTGAGCGTCTCGCTCGCGCCGCAACACGGCGTGTAAAACAAAGAGAGAATCTGTTAAAGAGACTTCAGTGAGAAAAGTGTCGAAATAAAAAGCAGATGTAGCGGAGAGGGAGAGAGGGTTTCTCAACAGGCATCACTGTGGTGGTTCTGCACTGCGTTTCCCAGAAGTCACCAGGAGATCCAACGGAGAGGAGCTCAGGTGGTGGAGCACATCTGCCATTGATGGTAGAGTAGGTGGTTTGATCCTCGCCGTCCGTCCAAACGTTGAAGTGTCCTTAAGCTAGATGCCGTTTCTTCGGTTGAATTGCCAGATGTGTAACACAGTGTCGTCTTGGATTTTCTGTTGATGTAGTTTATGTTTCTGGTTCCTTAACTATCAGAAAATTAGACAATCTCAAAACTTCCATTCAATATTCAGACTGGGGACACTTGGACAAGTCACCAGTCTATCATAAGCAATTTGAAGGAGCAACTTGTAAGTTTTGCTATTGCTACGTAGCCAAGGTTAGCATTAACATCTGTTTAATTACCAGTCTTCAC
>NW_019482993.1:0-704 GCF_002814215.2 Seriola lalandi dorsalis | reverse complement strand
ATTTTAAGTCTGTCTATGCCTAGTGTTTGTGTGCTTCTACCAGATGGTAATAATTATCTGTATAACCCTGATCATTAAACTGCATTGCATTTCAGCAAAGGCATCTAAGGTACAATATGAATTCATACAGAATGTACTGCAAAACAGTGTTTGATATACAATCTTTCATGCCTAAAAACGTACCTCGATTTAATGAGGAATCTCTGACACAGTTCTGATGAATGACAGCATTAATTGCCCACTGATGCAAAGTGATACAAACAGAGATGCTGTGGATGTTGTGCCTGAATTGATGATGAAAAATAAAATGTTAGTGCTAGTAATCTTGTGTGATTTCTGAAATATATATTTTGCTTCTATATTTCAGCTACTACACTGACTTTGGCTGTGATTTTCCTAGCAGACATGTGGATTCCAGGTTTCTTCCCGTCATGACAGGTTGTCTACCTTCAGTGGTTCTGACGTGTCTCGTAATGTGAACTGTCCCAGATGCTGCGGCGGTTTTCAAAGACGACCGAGTTTGTGGTAGCGAAAAAACAAGATGTTGTGGTTGGAACACATTGGGATGCAAATGTTTGACAACGTAGGCTACCAGAGAAAACCAGAGCAGGGGAATCAGGGAGACAGTGGACACACACACACACACACACACACACACACACACACACAAAAAAAGACCTCTCTTGCAGTGGCATACATTATAT
>NW_019482992.1:0-704 GCF_002814215.2 Seriola lalandi dorsalis | reverse complement strand
TCAATTGCTAGGTCACTGTCTTCAGGGGGCGTCAGCTCCATCATAACCAACTCACTCACATACACACATACACTCACATACATATACACAGACTAGCCACATAGGACAAATAAAGGAAAGGCACCTACACTTTTCTATTCATCATTCAAGTTACTGGGAGAGTCATATCTCAGGTAAAGTATCACTTGTCCAGAGTTTTACCATGGCAAATTTTCTGTTTGTTTGTGACCAGCAGCCAGGATACGTCATTCTGTTGGTCAGTCGTTGAGGCTGCAGAATCAGAAGTCCAATCTGAGTGAAATCCTCGCACATGATGGAGCAGCCTGAATGGCAGCTGACAGCACTGTCAACCAAAGAGTCAATCACACAGGACAGCAGTAGAGAAAGTTACACAAGTGTGTTGGTTCAAAAGTAGTTTAGCCAACTTTGCTTGCATACAGCAACAGAGCTGGGAATGTCCTGCCAGCCAATAGAAGTGAGTCACACTGTTACGCATTGTGCTGCCCTCTATTTGCACTACACTGGTTTGCAGTTAGATTGCTTTCAGATAAGACTCGGTTTGTTACCGAGCTGTTATCCTGCTGTGCTTTACGTACAATGACAGAGATGGAAAAAATTGCAGGGTGCAACACGACAAAATGTATTCACCCTGATGAGTGCATCACTCTGAGCTGAGCTGAGCTGAGCTGAGCTGAGCTGAGCTG
>NW_019482991.1:0-901 GCF_002814215.2 Seriola lalandi dorsalis | reverse complement strand
TACAAGTCAGGCTTTAAAGTGAAGATTATAGTTGACACATAAGATGTAATCATCATTAACATCTGTCATCAATGCAGTTTTTTTTTGTTTTACTACTTTGTACTTTACTAGTACTACTTTGTAGTACTACTGCTGCTACAACTATTGCTACTAATGTACTGCTACTAATTAATATCATATTTAACATCAGCATTTAATTTATTAGCTACCTAGCTTACTTGAAAATCCTCTCCAGACATGTTTTGAGAAATGATTGGTGTCAGAATAATATCATAATATCTGAGAATAACAAATATTGTTCATTTAAAAGATTTGACTGCTGGACACAAGATGTCTCCGGTTTACTGGAAAGTCCATCAGTGTGTGTGCATGTGTGTGACCTGGAGGTTTCAGGTTTCCACATCATTCATGAATATTTTGGCCTCTAAACTAGCTGTGATGTCACAAAATCATCTCATGTGTATGTGTTAAATTGAGATGTGAAGAGATGAATGTGAAAACAGTTTCTTACCGTCAGACTGCACATACATCATTGTGCTCAGTGAAGCTCAAGTAGTAACTAGAAAATTCCAGGGAAATTTTGAGTGCCACGGGGGCTACTGCCGGGATGAGTACATGATTTATTTCCAGGGTTCAAAAGTCACCCTGATCATATTCTGGTTTTGAGAAATGTCTTGATATAAAAGACTCTGATATAAAACAATGTCACATCCCTCCATCATGTATTATGTGGGAAATATCTCATATTCTGTCTTGTTTTTTTTAATAAAACAAGAGGCAACATGTCTTCAAATTGGCATTTAAAGGGTTAAAATCCTGAAAACTAATAATCATTTGGTAGGTTTGAGCAGAACTGAAGTGGTTTAAGAGATTTATGCAAAAAAAGCAGAAAAAAATATTG
>NW_019482990.1:0-704 GCF_002814215.2 Seriola lalandi dorsalis | reverse complement strand
GTGGGGGGGGGGGGGGGGGGGGGGGGGGGGTTGCCATGGAGCTTTGTACAGACATTAATGGTTCACGGAGGATGAACCCTAATGACTTTGGTTGTCCCCTGACTTTTCCTTTAGCACCACCAAAAGTCAGTTTCACTATTAGATTACATTAGATTATATTAGATTAGAGGAATTTGGTACGTGTGGTACCCAGAGACTTTTCCTGTAGTGACAACATGAAGTTTTCATTTGTGTTTTTTAGTGGAATGTGGATTTGGATTTGTCTGGTACAGATGGGTCACACTCCCTTCAGGTATTTAAAATTCATCTTTTGACTTTTCTCCAAATGCCATTAATCTGGCAAGATTTTTGAGAGATCGAGTAACATTGCCATCGGCCCCAGCTCTAGTTTGTGCTTATTGCTAATTAGCAAATGTTAGAATGCTAACATACTAAACTAGGATGGTGAAAATGTTACAACATCATTTTGTTAACATTGTCATTGTGAACATGTTCCCTTTAGCCTTTAGCCTATTTTGTATTTCATTACCAGTGTGTTGCAAAACCACATATGCAAAGAAACATGACTCATTGTCCTTGAGCTACGCAAACCACTAAAACTGTATTGCAAATAAAAGCAGGTTGTTTAGAGATGATCAACCATATGTCCCACCATATTCTCCCTAAAACATTCTGACGTTATTGGTGACTCAGGATTCTTTCAG
>NW_019482989.1:0-704 GCF_002814215.2 Seriola lalandi dorsalis | reverse complement strand
GTGGTTAACCCTTCAGTTTCCTCCACACTCGGCTGCGTACGGCGACTCTGCGTCACGACGCCGACGGTCAGGCCGTCCTCCTCAACCTGCTGCTGAGGAACTACCTGCACTTCAACCTGTACGACCAGGCCGAGAAGCTGGTGTCCAAGTCCGTGTTCCCCGAGCTCGCCAACAACAACGAGTGGGCCAGGTACCTCTACTACACAGGTGAGAGCCACACGTGTCCTGTACCTGAGAGACTGAGTTTCACCGGGTTTACTCTTTCATTAATGTTATTGAACTTCCTCTTTGAGCTGTTGTAGTGACCTGTATATTTACCTATGTTCACCTGTGTCATGTGACCTGCAGGTCGTATTAAGGCGATCCAGTTGGAGTACTCTGAGGCTCGCAGGACTTTGACCAACGCCCTGAGGAAAGCTCCACAGCACACAGCTGTGGGATTCAAACAGACGGTGAGTGACCTGACACTGACCAGGTGTGACGGTCTCACCTGTAGAGTACCATGCGACAGGAACCTGAACGTGTCTCTGACTCCAGGTCCACAAGCTGCTGATCGTGGTGGAGCTGCTGCTGGGAGAGATTCCTGACAGGCTGCAGTTCAGACAGCCGTCACTCAAGAGGTCCCTGATGCCCTACTTCCTGCTCACACAGGGTCAGTATCTACAGCCAGAACCGGTCTGGACCCAGAACCTGGTCTGGATCCT
>NW_019482988.1:0-704 GCF_002814215.2 Seriola lalandi dorsalis | reverse complement strand
AAAAAATAAAGACACAGTTTAAGCATCACTGTAACACGGAAAAAGCTGGGTGTTAAAATACTTCACATAAAAATATGGCTCAAAAAGATAAATCAACACAGCATCTAATGAAAATATTCATGCTGCTTGTTTGTAGTTTAAAATGTTACTTCAGATTTTGGGGTTTTACAACCTCTGACTGCATATCAAACTAGGATAATAACGTATATTGCATACTACTTTCTGGTGAGTGTTAGACTCAACAGAAAGCTCTGATTTCCTGCTAGACACATCTACCACATTACATTACACACCTGAAGTTCTGAGGATGGCAGAGGAAATAATATAATCAGCACTTTACTCAAATAACATGCATTTCGCACAGTACTTTAAAAGTTGATGTTACGGATGTTATTTGAATATTTGTTCTTTTTACAGTCTCAGGTCACATGTCTGTCTATCAGAAAAATCTAAAAGTCTATGAATGAGACCTACAGTATCAGCTCCTGAGCAGTGGTGGATATCCTATAGCATCTAATAAAACTCTGACAAAGAACTGCACTTATTGTTGACAGAGAGAGAGAGAGAGAGAGAGAGAGAGAGAGAGAGAGAGAGATCACAACTCACAGTTGAAGATCAGTTGAACAGTCTGGAAGATCTATTTTATGGATCTTTTTAGGTTTCTTCTCCAGCTTCAGTAGCATGATGTCGTGTTTTTTGCTGTT
>NW_019482987.1:0-904 GCF_002814215.2 Seriola lalandi dorsalis | reverse complement strand
CACACACACACACACACACACACACACACACACACACACACACACACACACACACCAGTAAAGCACTAATCTTGACAATTTTTGAGAGAAAAATGTGAATATAAATGAAACAATTTACAGTGTTTATAACATGTAGGAAACACAGAACATACTGTAATAATGTTGGTGCAGTATTTATGAGTCCACACACACACACACACACACACACACACACACACACACACACACACACACACACACACACACACACCTCTGGGTTTGGGTCCTGCAGAGCCTCTGGTTCTGTTGAGGACAAATGGGAAAAGAAGAAAAGAGTCTGCTTCAGATTGAACAGGGCTCCGTCACCGTTTTAAAAAATCAAAATCAAAGATTTTTAAGAAATTAACATTGTTGTTTTTAGTGTTTTGTGGTTCAGACTCTCACTGAATGAACTGTCAGGTTAGCGCCTCCTAGTGTCGACATTACATCTTACACCATGATTATTATTAATACCGACAACAAATGTACAGTAAATGAGACATTTGAAGACAAAGAAAGTAAATTCTTCAGCGCACCAGAACTTTCTATCACTGCCGTGTCCACCGACGTACTTTTTGTCGTCTCCCCTGGCGATGGCGGCGGCGGCGGCTGCGGAAGCGGCTCCACCACCTCAGCGAAGTTCAGGGGGAATACTCCCACCCGGCCGTGGATCTGGCCCCGCCCCCACTCCTGCCCCATGAGCTCGAGCAGGGCGATGACATCACCCTGGGAGAAGGTGAGCTCGTCCTCCTCCTCGCCCTCGTAGTCGAACAGGGCGACGCACCGGGGACCGCTGCGCACACGCCAAAATAATACGCACAACATGAAACGAGAATCTGGTGCGTAGCTCGTCGTGTTGTGTGTGTGTGTGTGTGTGTGTGTGTGT
>NW_019482986.1:0-704 GCF_002814215.2 Seriola lalandi dorsalis | reverse complement strand
ATTTGTGGTATTGAACGTGTGGGTTTACGTTGGGATGTTTGAAATCCATCTAACCAACACAGGTAAACAATAACATTATTACTCCCAGCAGTTACTTCATCAATGTCAGACACACACACACGAAACCTGCTTCGTGCTCAGTGATTATGCCTCAAATGTGAAAAACCTTTGTTCTCGTGAATATTGACGTAGGCGAACAGGAGGTGGTTAAACTTTCCGGTGACTCACATTTTAGAGAGTCAGCTCTCCAAACCCTCTGGCCATAACGTTCACTCAGTGTTTATGTTTTCCTCCCTCTCTCTGTTGTCAGATGGTGAAACGAGTGTACAAGGGCATTCCCCTGCAGCTCCGAGGCCGGGCCTGGGCCCTGATGCTGGATGTGGAGAGGACTAAGAAGGAGAACGAGGGCAAATATGAGGTATCCGTTCATAATGTGATAAATCAGTGTATTCTCTTTGAAAATACTGATAAATTAGCTTGAGATATATCAGTATCAGCAAATATGTTGGACAAAACATAACAAGAAATATTAGTATGCTTATGTAAAAGATGTTTTATTTATTTAAAAGGACAGTTTCCTAGAGTCAGATGAGAAGATGGATTCAGGTCCAGGACTACTTTATCCCAGATTAGCACAAAGACTGGAAACGGGGAAGCTGCTAGTCCAGCTCAGGTAGAGGCGGAAAGGGAAAGAAAAAACACAC
>NW_019482983.1:0-705 GCF_002814215.2 Seriola lalandi dorsalis | reverse complement strand
TTTTCTTACTTTATACCAGTGGCGTGCAGTGACTTTTACAGATGGGCAAACAGAGCCCAACAACCAACAAACCCGCCCCACCATTCAGCTGTTTACTACACCAACAAGAAAAATGGGCCACACTACAACATACCTTTTCATGACAGTAGCAGTAGCAAATCTCTCTTAAATTCAGGGTCTGTCCTGTCTCATTATTTTGCGCTGCCTGTCTTTCCTGTGCTGAAAGTCTCTCTCCTCCATCTTGCTGCATGCTGCCTCTTCACCTTCCTGGCTGAAGAAGTATTAGGATTATTCCATTGAACTGACTCTAAACATATCAAATGTGCAGTATAGAAGAAAAACTATCTTTAAAAAAAAATCACTTCTATGGTAACCTTCAAAATATTTACCAGCAACTGACAATGACAGACTCCAGTGACAATGCAGAATCCAGTATTTTTCTGCCGCTGACAAATTGACAAAGTGCACATACATTGCACTGCTAACTTTGAACTGTCTGCTCCGGTCGCCAGCATCACTGCTCCCTCTCTCTCCAGGGTTGCTGCACAATTTGTAATATCAAATTTAAGACTTTTTAAGAACACAAGACAATAATTATACAATTTCTGCTACAAAAACAACAACAAAAAAGGAATAATATTGAAGTGGAAAGAGTTTCTTTTTTTATTCGTACATGTGTAAACTTTAATCAACAGCACACACATT
>NW_019482982.1:0-705 GCF_002814215.2 Seriola lalandi dorsalis | reverse complement strand
TGACTCACTCTCTCTCTCTCTCTCTCTCTCTCTCTCTCTCTCTCTCTCTCGCTCACTCACAACCTTTCTCTGTGATCTTCAACATCCCCAGGTTCACTCCAGGTCATCTCACATCTACATAGCTTGATCGGTTGCACACACTTGTGAGAAATTTGCACCAGTGAAGTAGGATATCAACGACGACCGGGCGCCCGTCCTCCATCTTGTGGCCCTGGTGTTGTAGAGGAAGCCTGTGTCAAAACCTTGTTTTAAGACCTCAGTGGTTTTAGTTTTAAGTTGTGTTTTATCATAACACTTCGATTGTTTGTCTGTCGGTAACACACAGAAAACCTCAGGCAACGTCGTTTTATTATCACAGAATTACAAACTGATTATTTTTATTTTCAGTTGGTCTGGCAATTATTTTCTCCAATAACTGTTTGATTGTTTAGTTTATAAAATGTTAGGAAATAGTGGGAAAATGCTCATCATTGTTCCCTGAATCGTCATATTTAAATAGTTTTTGTCGTCTGACCAACAGTTGAAAAGCCAAAACTATGAGTTTAATGTCACAGGAAACTATGAAAACTAGCAAATATTCACATTTAAAAAGCTGGTACCAGTGATTATTTGGTGTTTATACTTAAAACTAAGACGAGTAATCAATCATCAAAACTGTTGCCAGTTGAATTTTCTGTCAATCGTTGGCCATATCAACTTTGTAAT
>NW_019482981.1:0-705 GCF_002814215.2 Seriola lalandi dorsalis | reverse complement strand
TTCTCTGAGTGTTTACCTGAAATCTGCTATATTTTTATTAGATCACTCAGAAAACAGTCAGCCAATCAGAAGACAGGCTCAGAGCCTCCTCTCTTCCGATTGGCTCAACGACCTGTTGTTACTAGAGCTACAGAGAAGTCCGAGAGAGGAGATGTAAAACTACATTGACTACATTACATTTTTGGTTCTTAAAACCACATATATCTCTTTATGGACCAACATTTAAAATAAAATATGGGACCTTTAAAAACATTATGCTGTGTTAGTTTTCCCACACCACACAAACTGATTTGATGCTAAGATTTCAGTTCACCACTGACGTTCATCAGCTCTCAAACAAACAAATCATTTCTGACAGGCTAATGGGACTGTCTTTATTTTTAGCAAGCTATTGGACAAATTAAAATTTTAGAACTGATCAGCAGGACATTGGACAGCTGTGTGATTTTGAATGTCAGCATTCAATCTGACTGAACTCTGCACAAAGTGAAAAAAGCATTTTTAATTCATGACTAGAGGCGAAATTTGCTCACAAAATCCATCTGACTGAATCATTAGCTCTCCCTAAGAAGTTTTTGGGTTTTCTTTTTCCAACTGCAGCACCACACCTTTGAAATGCTCGTCACAATTTGAGACAGAGCTTTAGACTTCATGATGTAAGGATATATGGTGACTTACGTTGAACAGATTGTACGTTGTAAAGCC
>NW_019482980.1:0-705 GCF_002814215.2 Seriola lalandi dorsalis | reverse complement strand
GCTGATGGCTCTAGCTTTATATTTAGTGCAGACTACAAGCTGGACTACAACCAACCGCTATTAGCTTAGCATAAAGACTTTGAGTGGAATCAGGCTAACAGCGAGCTTGGCTACGTCCAAAAGTGGAAAAAAACACCACTCCTGCTGCTGTACCAGCACATCTAAAGCTCATTAATTAATATATTGTGTCTTGCTTGTTTAATCTGCACAAAAACTGAAGTGGTGGTTTCACAGAGTCAGGATAGCTGTTTCTCCCTGTCTTCAGTCTTTGTGCTAGGCTAATCTCAGCTAATTGGCTGCTGCTTGTAGCTTCATATTGAATGCAGAGATCTGAGAGAGATATCCATCTTCTCATCTACCTGTCGTCAAGAAGGAGAGGAAGCTTATTCCCCACCTTTGTGTCATTCTCTGCGATTGATGCAGCACACATCGTAATAACCATGGAATTTGAAGAGAGAAATTACAGGCAAATTATGCTCTGCAAATTAAAAGCACATTATGTTCCATTCATGTCCACTCAGAGGATTGAGAGTGTGTCTGCTTTGACATCTCACAGGAACTGAAGCTCAGATATCAACATTTTCACTGAGAGTCTCTGAAGGTGGCAAATGAGCCTCAGACAGACACTTGAAGTGGTTCAGAGTTTTAATTGAATGAGACACACACACACACACACACACACACACACACACACACACACACACA
>NW_019482979.1:0-705 GCF_002814215.2 Seriola lalandi dorsalis | reverse complement strand
ACTTAACAACTCCCCAAATCTACTTAAGACCATGAGAACTATCTTTAAAAGATCCCTACAAGTTCATCATGTTGCTGTAGATCTCCCCAGGGAACCTCCCGAAAACCTCTGAAACCTCTTAAGGGACTCTGGAAAATCTTTCTTCAAATCATCTTCATCTCTGTCTTCACAGGATCCCTGAGACACACATGATGCCCAACAAGTCCTTCAAATGTTCCCACAATCCCCTTAGGGAAATATGGAACCTCCAGAATGTCTTCATAAACCTGTGAAACATCCTAAAAGACTCTGGGACTAACCCTAACCCTCATGAACCCTTCAAAGTCTTCCAAAATGTATTTTCTTTACTCATGGAACCAATGAGCTTTAACTCCTCAAACCTACTTAAAAACCTCAAGATTCCACTTAAGACCTCGTTGTAATTGACTACTACTAAAGCATCTCTACAACTTCTCCATGTTGCTGTAGAACTCCTTTAAAGGTCACAAAATCTCAAGGAATCGTTGAACCTCTTTAAAATCTTCCAAAATTCACTTTAGAACCAACACAAACTCCACATGGACTTTGGAGCCTTCTCCTGAGTTCCTTGAACTCCCTCAAGGACCTCAAATATCCCCTTAGCTGACTTTCTGAAGGATCTGAAATCCACCACCCCAACCATGAAGGTCCTATAACCCATCGCGGCGTCTTACCGTAGAGGAACTG
>NW_019482978.1:0-710 GCF_002814215.2 Seriola lalandi dorsalis | reverse complement strand
TTCCTGTCCTAGCTTAATGCTAAACTTAGAACCTAGCTAACATTAGTTAGCTCAACTGTAGCTTAATGCTAAATTTAGAACCTAGCTAACATTAGTTAGCTCAACTGTAGCTTAATACTAAACTTAGAAACAAGCTAACATTAGTTAGCTCAACTGTAGCTTAATACTAAACTTAGAACATAGCTAACATTAGTTAGCTCAACTGTAGCTTAATGCTAAACTTAGAAAAGAGCTAACATTAGTTAGCTAAACTGCAACTTAATGCTAAAGTTATAAACAAGCTAACATTAGTTAGCTAAACTGCAACTTAATGCTAAAGTTAGAAACAGGGAGGAAACAATATTAAAAATGAGAAACTACATGTCCTGACAGCGGCATGACGCCTGTGAAGATGTGCATTCGACTGAATACAGGCGAGTTTCAAGTCAGGTTGGATAATACATCCGTTCTTGAAAAGTGTTGAATGATTCTCAGTCATTGTTTCCAGCATTTGTTACAAATTGACCAGAGTAAAATTTTAATTAGAAATAAATTAGATGTAAATTAGCAGGAAATTGCACAACAACATGGAACTGACAGTCAGATCTCCAGCAACAAAAACATGTATTTCCCTGGCTTATGTGTGTCCGCTGGGACATCTGTGTGTGTGTGTGTGTGTGTGTGTGTGTGTGTGTGTGTGTGTGTGTGTGTGTGTGTGTGTGTGTGTGTGT
>NW_019482976.1:0-705 GCF_002814215.2 Seriola lalandi dorsalis | reverse complement strand
TTCTTCTGGTAAGACTGTCTAACACCTTGATTAGAGTGATGCACAGCTTATTTATGTGTCAACACTGCACTTCCTACATGTAAAAAAGAAAGAAAAAAAAAAGTCAAACAGATGGTTGTTTACACCTCTTGTCTCTATTTACACATGAACCAGTTACTTAAGCCTGGAAAGCCAATAATATTGAGCTGAAAAGACACTTCAAAAAATGCATCTTAAACAGAGGCCACTGTTTGTCCTTCTCTAAAATGTAAAGTTAATATAGAAATATGTACAGTGTTTTTATTTTTAAACAGATACTGATGACACAAGCACAAATATTCCCACCAAACCGGTCAGCCACCACACCACAGAGTGAGGTCATGGTGTAATTTTGTGTAAAATTTCATATATCTCATTTTGACTGTTCACATTTTCTCCATTATCCCTCTCTTTTTCTTTCGCCGTGAATGAGGTCATGGCAGCTGGCAGCCAATGTGTGCCACCACTCAGTTCACTCCTCAGCATGAGAGGGTTCAGTGCTCGGACACACACACACACACGCACACACACACAGACACACACACAGAGACAGCTGTCTCAGTGTGTGTCATCACGGCTGGCAGGTGGGTTAAGGGTGGACCCTGCATGGAAGATTCCAGAGTCATCACTGCCAAACTTCAGCCAAAGAAAACACTATTTAACACTGTACAAACTCAGTGTGTGTGT
>NW_019482975.1:0-756 GCF_002814215.2 Seriola lalandi dorsalis | reverse complement strand
CTTGCACTTTGATCTCCGTGGCATCCACGTCCTGCAGAGAAACATCAACAAACACACACACACACACACACACACACACACACACACACACACACACACACACACACACACACATACATTTTAATATTTTTGCCTTGACAAAAATATGCAAATAGACGCATCTTATTCACAAATCGGTACAGCCAACCTTGGGAGTTGTTACAAAGAGCTCTTTGATTTCCCTCCCGTTCATCTTGAAAGTTAACCACCCCGCCTTCCCGTCTTCTCTCTTCTTTTTAACAGCATTGCACCTCCTCGCTGTATTTATCCCACTCTTCCAGCATATTACTTCCTGCTCCTCGACTCACTTCACTAACCTCTTCTACTCCTCCATTTCCTACTCTCACCTCTCCAACACCTTCTCCTGCTTATTCTACTCTTGTTTACTCCTGTCAGCCTCTACACCCTCTAGTTTGCCTTATTACCAGGTTTCCACCGTGGCCCTGATGTAAAATTTCATGACTTTTCAGTTACTGCGCAGAGGTGATATTGAATTCCTAGAATCGAGTTGCTCGTAAACCCACTGCGAGTTTGTGTGTTAAGTCTTTCCTCCCTAGCTACTAGTTAATTTCAAACTAATGATTTACTAAATTATGTGGCACCATTACAGCTTAAAGGTATCCTGCGGAGTCTCTGACCATCAGTAGCACCAGGGAGCAATGTTTTTTCTAGTGAGTGATGCGAGACACAGCCCTGCCAATGGTTTTACACTCTCCC
>NW_019482974.1:0-705 GCF_002814215.2 Seriola lalandi dorsalis | reverse complement strand
TTTTTTTTTTTTTGTTAATTTAATTTTGTATATAGTGATTGAGAATATGGTAAATTTCAAGAAAAATCCTTTGACTTTGGTTTGAAGATTCATTTTTATGTTTACTGGCGAAACAAAACCATAACCAGCTAAATAACATAGTGACAATTTCTTTGTCTGGCTAAAATCATGTATTAGCCAGGCCCTAACATCTCCCACCAGTCAACACTGGCCTTGTTATCTATCACACGTATAATCTCTCCCTCGCTGCATGTGTTTCTCTTCTCTCTGTCCTCATGTGACCTGCACACATCATATATCTCCTGACTGCTGATGTCATATTATTAATGCTCTTTGAGTCTGTGTGTAATGCTGGGAGTGGTCGGCTGAAATATGTGTGTGTGTGTGTGTGTGTGTGTATGGAGCTGTCAGGGTGGTGCACAGTAACATAAGTGTGTTTGTATCCAGATGATGGAACAGCTGACTGATCACCACTATGAAGTCCTCACTGTCCCTGAGGAATCGGCCGCAAACTGCATCTACATCAAAGGTCCGTCTAAACGGGACTTCCTGCTGCACCGGCCTGCAGACGAGTGTCCTGACAGTGTCTCTGTGAGTACAGCCAAAGTCCTGAGATCCAGAAAGAGCCTCATCTTTGTTAGGACTTCATTTCATTTATTTTTATTTATTTCATGTAGTTCTTTTTTTATAAAACTGCATTAAAAA
>NW_019482973.1:0-705 GCF_002814215.2 Seriola lalandi dorsalis | reverse complement strand
ACAGAATAGATCTGTGAGGCGGCGCCTCAGTAGCTCACTTGGTAGAATGCGTACCACATAGGCTCAGTCACTAATGATGTGGGCCCAAAATACATTTCTGATCTCTTTGAAGAACGCAGGTCTTTAGGAAGCAGTTAGCTGATCGAGCATGGAGTCAAAAAGGGAGAAGCTGCTCCCAACTACTGTGCTGCACACACGATGTAAAATGTGCCCCAACTCTGGCTGCTCTGCTCCTGTCTTCCTGTGATTCATTGGTTTCTCTACTGCACTTTTACATATTGGTATTATTTGGGGCAACTTACAACTTGTTACTGTATTTCTGTATTTAATTTCCTTTTTCATTAATTTTACCTGTTTTTTTAAAATCTGATTTTATATTTGTCTCTGTCTTTTTTGATTTTATTTAGATTTGTATTACTTATTGTTTCTTATGTCGTTCTAATGCTTTTCTTTGCCTTTGTGAAGCATTGTGAGTTGCCTTTCTGTTTGACGTGCTGTATAAATGAAACTGCCTCCCCTTGTGTAGAACAGCATAGCATATGTTGATAGTAAAGTGGCTGTGATGTTCTTTTCAGACTTGATGTCGGAGTGACGAAAACGGGAAAGAAGAGGAGCACCGACCAGCGCTCTGCGTCCTGGGGCAGTGCTGACCGGCTCGAAAAGGCATGAGCACAAATACACACACATTCAGGCCAAACCTCTTGT
>NW_019482972.1:0-705 GCF_002814215.2 Seriola lalandi dorsalis | reverse complement strand
TGCTCAAAGGACTCGAGGACACTGTGCTGGTGATAAATCTCTGAGTCAAACTGCAGCGTTTCTGTATTGATACTTTCTCTGTTGCGTATTTGAAATGCATGCGATCCCTACTCAACCCAGCAGGTGGACAGGGACATAACATTTCTGCATTGCTGTTATTTTTTAAATATCTTGTTAGTTTTATCTTTCTGAGATGATGTGTCGCTGTAGAAGAATCTAAACCACTGGGAAACACCATGAAATGCAAAGAATGAATGAAACGACTCGAACAGCAAAGTCTACATTATTCACTATTATATTTTCTATATTTGCCAGCCACATACTCGAACTGTATTTAATTTCACAACCAGAGGGATCAGTCCAGTGGTTGTTTTTAGTAAAAAATCATTTTCATTCATAATTGTCCCTTAAATTTAATTGTATTGTTTCTCCACCATCCAGTATTTGCCACAGCTGACCGGCAGCAGCATCTTCCCATCTCTGGACAATAAGAAGTACTACAACAACCTGCGCAAGTTCAACTATCACCTGCCGAACATCTAAACACACTGATCTGAATCTGACCCTGAACACATCACCGTCAAGCATCAACGTTTTCTGAAAAACCTCAGGAAACGCAGCAGCCTCTGGCAGCACCTTTATTTCCTCAAAGCCTTCGAGAGGATCCAACCACTTTTTAAAATGTTCAGTTTTTCCACGTGAGGT
>NW_019482971.1:0-705 GCF_002814215.2 Seriola lalandi dorsalis | reverse complement strand
GTTACTCAAACTGAACTTCCTGGATCGTATTTCACTGTCTCACCGGTAAAACAACACATCCCCATAAACACAGGTATTTCTGGTCTGACCCCCCCCCCCTTTCAGAAATAGAGACAATTGCATAAAACTACAAATTTGACACTTCAGTATGGGTTAGGATTGAACAGAGGAGATAAAACTTGTTAATTGGTGAGCTTTAGATGTGCTGTTAGCCGTATTCTTTAAATAAGGAGCAATCCAGGCTAGCTGTTTCACCCTGCTTCTGCTCTTTATGCTTGGCAAATCCACCTCCTTGCCCCAGCTCCCTATTACAGTGGTATCAGTCTGCTCATTTAAGTCTGGGAAAGAGAGCAAATAAACCTATACTTCCCATGTTAAAAATAATACTAAAATCTGCATTGTCTCTGCACCAGCCACAATTTCCTCACAAGAACAACAGGTTACATTGAAGTATAGCTAAACCTGAATGCACACACACACACACATACAGAAACATACTGCACAATCAATCAGACACCCCCCACAGACTAAACACACAAGCACAATGCCAACATAGACAACATCGACATGCTGCACAGAAAAATAAATGCAGTCTTAAGGTGCGTTGATGACTCATTTTAATCGATGGGAGACGGTCTAGCTGCTCCAATCTCTGGGGACGGCTGACTCTCCCAACTCAGTGGTGGGTCACTGGGAGAGATCCAT
>NW_019482970.1:0-705 GCF_002814215.2 Seriola lalandi dorsalis | reverse complement strand
CCTTTAGATGAAGAGTCTGTACCTGTCCGGGGTGATGAGCGAGCGGATGGTGATGGCAGCCTTCAGCCTCTGTTTAACATCCAGGTAACTGGACGGTTCGTCAAACATAAAACTGCAGCAGAGAAACAGTAGAAACAGTAGAAACAGTAGAAACAGCGTCAGTCTGTTTTCAGGTCAAAGTGGAAACATTGATGATGGAGCTGCGTCGGTCGTTTCCTCACATGTCGGCCCTCTGGATGCAGACGACGGCGCAGGCGAACCTCTGCAGCTCTCCTCCGGACAAATCCTCCACGTTCCTCTCCCGCAGGTGACTCAGATCTGCCCGGCAACAACGCAAAAAAGAACCAATCACATTTATGATAAAGTCAGTTTGGAACAAATATTTATATTTATATGATAAATTAGCAAATTCCAGACACAGCTGCTTGTGTTTTGACAAACGTTTGGGTTTTTTTTCAGTGAATTTTTCACTGAGATGATTAATTAAATATCCACATTAATTGTTTGATGTTTTAATGCGTGTGTGTTTTACCTAGCTGGTCACAGACGATGTCCTGTGTGTCTGTGTCATCTTTCCTGCTCAGGATGGCCCCTACTGACCCCTGGAGGCAGAGGTGAAGAGTTACAACCAACCCTCCTTCACCGCCGCAGCACCACTGATTAAACTCCTTCCTGCTCAAACTCGTTTACCTTCACGGTCTTCGG
>NW_019482969.1:0-705 GCF_002814215.2 Seriola lalandi dorsalis | reverse complement strand
GGTGGGCTAAAACATTAAATTAATGCAACTTTTTTTTTTTTTTTTAATTAAGGAAATTATCAAAATGGCCTGGGGCAAAATTCTGCTGTTGGGTCTTTGTTGCCCCTGCAACAACCACCTTCTGTGCATTGTGTATGCACCACTTAGTACTCCTAATTCCTGGAGTAACTCTACCTGGAGATAAGGTTTTTGTTCACCAGTTAGTTTGTGGTAATTTGATTTTAAAAAATGTGTTTGGAAAATTTTTCACAGGGCTAGATCATGACCCTTATTGTTGATATTGTACTTAAGAACTGCAAACTCTATATATTTGCAGATAATCAAGTGACCAAAACCCAGTTACATGCAGTGTAGCTGGAGCTTTTAGAGGTCTGGGGCAGTTGGCTGGTTATCCTCCATCTTTTGTATTATATGCTATAAAACCTGAGTATCATACACTGAGACTTGTCCTATGTAAAAGTGCATAATGTCACTCATCTGCTCGCAATAAAAACAAAACTTTTCAGCTTAGTAAGACAGTTTGATTTATTTTCTTCTGTGTTTTACACAATTGAGAATTTCCTTTGATGGAAGTGTGTGGACTGTACGTGAACTGCTGAATAATCATATATGTTTGAATGCAAAGTTAAAAAACAGTGTTTGCATAAGCAGTATGTGTGAAGGTGTTCCGGCTTTCTCTTCAGTCGCAGAGTCGCGGACCGGAGC
>NW_019482968.1:0-705 GCF_002814215.2 Seriola lalandi dorsalis | reverse complement strand
ACTGTAACTTCTGTGTGCTGTGTTTATGAAACGTGTGTCGTTTTGTTGATTTTAGGTTGAAGACACAGTGGTGGGACCTGATTTCCAAAGGTCCAAATCCAAAACTTCTTATTATGCGTTCATATGACCAAGAGGTGAGACACTGAGTGATGTAAACTTAATGTTGGTAAAAAATCAAAAACATGAATCTCCAATTTTTGGCATCTTTTTATTTTCCTTAATCACACGTAAACATCAAAGTTATAATCCTTACAATTTTCACAAACTCATAATATTTGTCATTGCCATTTTTTTCAGAAATAGACATCCACTGCATCTACATTCTGCAACTGCTTCTTTTGTAGTCGTTTTCATTGTTAGTGCCTTCACACATGAGAGATTCACAGGAGACAATGCAGCATGTAACCAGGCGTTACCGACATTATATTCTGGGAAAAATACTCATGCCAATTCAGTTCAAACAATCCGAGTTTGTTTGGCTGCACTGTAAACTGATAAACCAATAATTCAACTGCTCCAGCTGCTGCTAATATTAAACTGTATGTGTTGTTACCATGGGAACCACAGGTGTCATCAAACCATGAAGGACTGCAACCTAACTTTAAAACTTTCCACATACTTTCAAAAACATGAAAAAAATCAACGTAAAAATGCCTTTTCTACACTGTTAAATGGTGCATGAAGTATGAATTGGATAGAAACATT
>NW_019482967.1:0-705 GCF_002814215.2 Seriola lalandi dorsalis | reverse complement strand
CATGAATAGTAGTAGGACGAGAAGTAGTAATAGAAGTTGGAGTAATTATATCAGGAGAAATGGAGTAGAAATAAAAGTAGCAGTAAAAGCAACATTAGTGGCAGTAGTAGTAGTAGTAGTAGTAGTAGTAGTAGTAGTAGTAGTTGCCTCCTACAGCACACTGTCAAGTTGTAGCGGTAGTATTAATACAAGGAGGAGGAAGTGGAAGAAGATTTAAAGTAGTACCACTGTAGGAGTACTTGTAGGAGTACTTGTAGTTGCACCAGTAGTTGTAGTAGTTACTGTAATAGTAGTAGTAGCTATAGCCTGCTATTGCTACCTCTACAAATTATAGTGGCTGTCGTATGTAATGAGGTAAAGTAGTAGTAATATTGTCAGTAGCTGTAGCAGCAGCACTTTTATCAGTTGCAGAGGTGGTAATGACATCATCAGTGTTATCAGCAGTAGCATCCATCATCAGTTGTGCTAACAGTATCTTGGCGTGTTTCAGTCTGCGGCTCCTCATCGGTGGCGAGCGGCAGACGGTCGACTGCTGGAGATGGACAGTCAACACACCGTCAGAGCCAGAGAGCTGCGAGACCTGTACAACGACGTCAGCCTGCCCGATGTCGGCCAGGAGCAGAGACTGGACATCCTGATGATACTCAAACACACCGTCATGGTACCACACACACACACACACACACACACACACACACACACACA
>NW_019482966.1:0-705 GCF_002814215.2 Seriola lalandi dorsalis | reverse complement strand
AAAACAACCACAAAGAGACTGAAAACTACAAAGAGACTAAAAACAACCACAGAGACTGAAAACAACCACAAAGACTGAAAACAACCACAAAGAGACTGAAAACTACAAAGAGACTAAAAACAACCACAGAGACTAAAAACAACCACAGAGACTAAAAACAACCACAGAGACTGAAAACAACCACAAAGAGACACAAAACAACTACAAAGAGACTGTAGTTGTTTTCAAAGAGACTAAAAACTACTAAAAAGAGACTGAAAACAACCACAAAGAGACACAAGTGTAAATGGGGCCACTGTCCGTTATCATCTGGAACAACACACCTTCAGATTGACGTATTTACTGTCGTTTACATCAGGACGTCATGACACGTCTCGGTGTCATTTCACCCGCTTCATTAAAAAGTTGTGTATTTTATTTATTCAGCATTTAAAGAACGAGGCTGGTGTTGGACAGTATTGTTTTGTTGTCATCACTTCCCATGTGCAGATCCAAACCAACAATGTGTTAGTCCGTCTCTCAGTACTTTCCCCGCTCGTCTGAATCTCAGCTCACATTGGTTCCTACTTCTTCTGAGGTCTAGAGAAACCACCTGAAACCCGGATCTGAATCAGCTGTAAATAAATAATAACCTGCAGCACATGTGTCTCAGATGGGACACTCGTGTAACTTGAGAGCGTTTTACTGAAGCTGATGACGATAAGG
>NW_019482965.1:0-705 GCF_002814215.2 Seriola lalandi dorsalis | reverse complement strand
TGAAGATGGTCATGAACCGGCTTCACTCTCTTTACATCACTGTCTGTAGCGTTTGACCATCTCACCTGCTCACTGACCAGTTTCAGGCTGAAGCTGTGTGCGATATGAAATGATGAAGACTTATGAGCAACAGTCAAACCATAGGTGTGCGTGTGTTTGTATTTTTTGTACGCATGCATAGATCAACCTACACTTTGCATATTAATCAATGACAAAACAGAGACACCCACAGCCTGATCTCCACAGCGCCGGTGTCGCCTTACCAGGGTCTAAATCAGGAAGGAGTGGCTGTGGCGATGATAAGATCGAGAGCCTGCCGGTTCCTCCTCTCTCTGCAGGGTTTTCCTCCGAGCACATTATGGCAATGAGTTTGAGGCTTAAAGGGCCGGTGTGTCAGCCCGGTGCCAGAGGCATAAGCCCCAGTCATTCCATCAAGCCTGAAATTAATTAAACAAAGCCGGGCCTCAATCACGAGAGTGCCGGCCAGCACTGAACGCTGGGAAAGAAAGGTATTGTTGTTGTTGTTGTTGTTGTTTTTTAAAAAATTCTGTTCTTTTTAATGAGCGCAGTGTTTGAGGGATGGGTGCCTCATATTAATATCTGGTTTTTACACCTTATTTAAAGATACAGGAGTTTGATCATGTTTGTGTAACATACAATATGTTCAGCTGGAGAGGGAGGAGGAGGAGGAGGAGGAGGAGGAGG
>NW_019482964.1:0-705 GCF_002814215.2 Seriola lalandi dorsalis | reverse complement strand
TCTATTTGACGTGTTGTACTCTCTCCTTCCTCTAGACACAAAGAAAGCATTTGACATCGTGGAGTGGATGTATTTATTTGCAGTTTTAAATAAATTTTGACTTTGTACCAAGTTTTATCACGTGGATAAATTATTATACTTTTGCCCTCCTGCTTAAATCCTCTCCAACTCTCAACAGTCAAAACCTTTCAGCCTCAAACGGGGAACTCATCAAGGACGCCCTGTAAGCCCGCTACTTCTTGATCTGACCACGGAGACATTAGCATCTACGCTCCGTAGCTGCGAGGATATTTCAGGGATTTGGAGGAAGGGAGCTGAACATAAAGTGTCCCTCTATGCAGACGATCTTTTGCTTTCCATATCAAGCCCGGATACTTCTGTGTCCACCGTGCTGTTATTACTCATCCATTTAGGCCGATTTAAAGATCCTTTAATCAATAACCCACCAAATACACATTCTTTCTACCTGCAAACCAGGCGCTTTCTCCACTCTCAGATACCACATTACCCTGCGTTTCTTAGTTTACACCCATCACATGAAGGTTTAATATAAGTTGTCTGGTGTAAGACATGCTCTTCTTGACAAAATTAAAGCTGGGAGCAGAATCTAAACCTTTCGCTGTCGGACGTGATACAGGATTTGATCTTCATGCAGATTATATCAACATCCCTCTGTGTCTTTCACTGTTACAGTTTACAGCCGTG
>NW_019482963.1:0-705 GCF_002814215.2 Seriola lalandi dorsalis | reverse complement strand
GAAATTGGTTTTACATGACAACAAATGATACCGTTTGCCATGTTAATGTATTCAGTTTAACATAGGCTGCTTATCATCCATCACAACACAGACAGGATGGTGGTAAAACAAAGCCACTGATACCCGTGTTAATGCTGCCGACCTACAACTGAAGCTGTCGTATTGTTTAGTGCTTCTGCTCACTCGGGTGAATGGAAAGATATGGAGGCCTGGAGGGAGAGAGGGGGGCTTTTTCCTCAGGGTTAACCAATATGATGAAGGGGTCAGCACCTCCCCTATGTACAAAACTCAGAGTGAGGCCTTCTCTGATGTGTACACACACACACATATACACTATCCTAGAGGCCTGGACCTTGCCACAACAACCTTGCCAATTATAAGTATCTTGTTAATGAGGAGTGGCAGAGGCCTTCTGATGAGAATCACATTTAAATGAACTTGTCCTCCCGCCCTCTTTTTCTCTCTCTTTCTCATCCTCTGTATTCATCCCTTCCTCCGCCCCACTGTTCTTTTTGTCAGGTCCTTATCCATCGTGCTGACAGCTGACATATCGCCATGGTGACACTACTAACGAGCACTGGCACATGACCTTCAAAGAGGTCAAAGCAGAGCTGGTCATTAACCTGACACACTGCCTCACACATATACATGCACACACACACACACACACACACACACACACACACACACACACAGACACACAAG
>NW_019482962.1:0-705 GCF_002814215.2 Seriola lalandi dorsalis | reverse complement strand
TGTGTGTGTGTGTGTGTGTGTGTGTGTGTGTGTGTGTTGTGTGTGTGTGTGTGTGTTTGGGTGTGTTCTTTTTTGTCCCCCAGGTGGCGTCCTACTGGGGTTGTTGCTGCAGCAGCCTCTGTCTCCCAGCAGCCTTAGCCTCTCTCACCTGCTGTCAATGAGTCTGACAGATATCTACCTGACATCCAGGTAAACACCCTGCACTGGTTGGAGTATATTATGAATAATAGAGTGCAGAGGATCTGAGCTGTTATAAAAGACTAACTGATGTGATGCTGTTTTGTGTGTTTTGTTGTCTGTCATGTGTTCAGCAGGCTGTCAGCAGATTTTCTGCTCCACTCTGATGCAGCAGCAAGTGTCAGTGGAGGTGGTGCTCCCAGACCTGCTCTGAGTCCGGTCCAGAGTCTGGCTGTAACTGGAATAAACATGCTCAGTCAAAGCCGAACAGCAGCTGCAGCCAGCAGCAAAAACAACAGGTACACGGACTGTCTGAGGGTACAACAGCTGCTCTGTTCATACTTAACAGACTTTTAATCTAGGAATGGGAATTGATACGATTTTATCAATTCTGCTTATTGGTCTGTTTTTTTCATTGATTCCCTTAACGATTCTTGATCAACTTTCTATGTGTGAAAAAACACACCTACGCAGGTTTTTGCCACACAGTCACACCTGGCTCCCCAGTGCTCCCACTAAAACCCTCCT
>NW_019482961.1:0-705 GCF_002814215.2 Seriola lalandi dorsalis | reverse complement strand
TATATAACAGAGAAAGACAGAAAATCCTCACATTTGAAAAGCTGAAATCAGAGAATATTCAAACGACAAATGATTAATTGATTATCAAGGTAGTTGCAGATTAATTTAGTGCTTTAGTACTTGATTTTTTCTTACTGGGAGACACAATGGGACTGAGACTGAGAATGGGACACGTGCTACACTGCTGCAACAAGTGAACAAAAAGAAGCTCAGTGGTGGTTGAGATAGTTCCCTCAGAACCAAACTGACTACTGTTGGACAGATGTGGCGGTGTAGGACCACAGCTGGCAACAGCCCATCAGATGAAACATTGCAGATGAGAATCACTGTGGATTGTGTTCCTACAACAATGATTAGCTAATCCAATATAAAGTGGCTTCATAATAGATGTGAGGGAATGAGGGAATGTGTCTGAAGTGTTGTGGTGTTGATTTGTCTTGGTTTTATGTCAGCATGACATCACCTTGGCAACACAATCTCAAGTGCTCTTTAGGCTGGCTGTTTTATATTGCATTATGTTACGTTGTGTTGTGTGTGTGTGTGTGTGTGTGTGTGTGTGTGTGTGTATGAGAGAGTACTCTGTAGGGAAGAAATCCCATCTGCTGTTCAGGCACCATGGATTTGCTGTGGTCTGATTCAGCACTTTTTCTTAAACATGCGTATATATACACACACACACACACACACACACACACACACACACAC
>NW_019482960.1:0-706 GCF_002814215.2 Seriola lalandi dorsalis | reverse complement strand
ATATGAAATTTCCCCTGTGAATAAAATATTATCGTATATCAGTTGTGGAAGACATATTAAAATTACATATATTTTTTATATATATTGTTTTACATGTAGAGTTTTTAAAATTATTTTCTTTTGTTTTTTCTGTTTTACTAATAAAGCGTTTTTTTGTTTTTGTTTTTGGAAGACTGTGGAAGCCAATGGTGATCCAAATAAAGTAATAAATATATACATATTAACTTAAAGTTAAAGTACTTAAAGTATGAAACTTTTAAATACTCATAAATATATATGAAATGTAAACTAGCCCCAGTCACTGAAATATTATTATAGGCCTATATCAGACACATATAGATAATATACATTCACTAAAAGTTAAAGTACACATAGACAAAATATAAAATATAAAGTTAAAACAAAATGATTGAAATTGAAATTGAATTTGCAAAGACTAGCAAACATCAAAGTTTCACTTACAATGAGCTCAGTTGGTATTCTGTCACTTTTAGTTAGTTAGTTAATTACATAACTTACAATACAGGACAAACAGCATGGATACAGTATCAACAAACAACATGATTTAAAAATAAAAATAAAGTTAAATGTAATAAAATGAGAGGATTTTTTCTCAAGTGCTGTGCTTTACACAGTTTTGTTGACTCCAGCTTGTCTTTATCGCTGCGCCATATAATGTATAGTCTATGTGTAGAACAGACTGTAT
>NW_019482959.1:0-706 GCF_002814215.2 Seriola lalandi dorsalis | reverse complement strand
TTTGGACCATTCTTCCTACAGAGCTGCTTCAGCTCACACACATTCTCAGGATGTCTGGTGTGAGCGGCTCTCTGGGTCATTTCAAAGTCATTCTGTGTTAGATTTTACTTTGATGTTTAGGGTCATTGTCCTGTTCCATCACACAGCTTCAGCAGGTGGACAGCCACTCTGACATTATTCTGTAAGAGACCTTGATAAACTTGGGAATTTATTCATCGTTTTTATGCCTCTGCACCAGCGATAGCCAGGGCCGGAAGCATTATTTGTTCAGGTTGACCGTAGGTACATCTGTCCCATTCTCGTGAATGTGATACCTCAGGCCTTGAGGGAATTTGGTGGTCATAAGTCGAGGTCACTGTGACCTCACAAAACACGATTTTGCCCATAGCTCACAAATTCATACACTAATTATGACACAATTCAACACAAATGTATATAAGGATAAAATGAAGTGATGACATTTTATATCCAAATGGCCAAAGGTCAACTTCACTGTGACATCATAATGTTCTGCAAAAACACTTCTGGCCATTATTTAACACTGTAACCCAGGAAGGAGAGATTGAGGCCATTACCTGCAACTTGGCTGGATGATGGAGGCACACAACCATGAAGCAGTTATTCTACTTTGGAGAGCTACGACTTCCTGAGACGTTCTTTTTCCATGGACACTAAGCTCCACACACCATGATATCAATTAATCAAT
>NW_019482958.1:0-706 GCF_002814215.2 Seriola lalandi dorsalis | reverse complement strand
ACACAGGAATGGAAATAGACCCTCCTCTTGATAACTAGGTGTTAGGTTGTGGTCCCTTTGGCCCCTTTACACCTCCTCTGAAATATCACCATTTGTTACACAGGAAGCATCTTCTGAGGTCATGTGGTCATTTGGTTTCGATGCCTCTGTGTCAGGGTTTGTGAGGTTTAATACAGAAAACTGCAGCAATAAAAAAAAAATTAGAGTGGCACGAACATGTATTCAGGACAAGTTTAGTATTGGTGCACGATAAACACAAAGTCAATTTAAGGAATAGAGATTAATTTCATTGTGTACCATTAAAGATAAAAACATAATGGGAACCTTTGTCTACCGGACAATCAAACATTGGACCTCAGTGCTGTAATTTGTTTACAGTATGACTAATACAACTGATGTATAATGGATGTTAAGTCAGAATTGTGTAAATGTTCTATAGGCCTATAATGTGTATGAAACGCTTTACAGTGATATTAATAATGAAGATTAAACCCAATCTGAAAGAGGCCCAAATAAACAAATTTAGGTTTGTATCTTCTGCATTTACATTCACACAATTGGTAACACAAAGATCACATTGGATCTTAATAAATAAACCTACATGTCAAATTGTGTCCAGCTAGTACAGCTGAGGTCTCAACGACTGTACAAGAACAAACTTATATAAATATTTATATAAGTTATAAGTTATATAAGTTATTATAAT
>NW_019482957.1:0-706 GCF_002814215.2 Seriola lalandi dorsalis | reverse complement strand
AGAGAGAGAGAGAGAGAGAGAGAGAGAGAGAGAGAGGGCAGGGGGCAGGGGGCAAGGGGCAAGACTGCATCAAACTCTGTGCAATACTTTGGGAAAGCAATGACAACACAATATGATATCTGGATCAGGCACAAAGTACAAACTTAGTGACTTCATGTCTTGCACCTTTCATGCTTTTGCTTTCATTTCTATTTCAGATAAACACAACAGCTGAGGTAGATATGATCAAAGTGCAGGTTTTTGCACAACTTGGACAAAGAACTGAGAACATGCCCTGAGGGTATTGAAGATGGAGCAGATAGCCCATGTTGAAACAAGCAAGGTCAGGTTAAAATCAAAGGTCAAAATAAATTAGCCTATGTTCAGAGCTGGAGTGACCACATACACAAACAAACAGGTTACAAGAGAGGTGATGAAGAATGTTTCAAGGGTCAGAATCTGGAGTTTATGACCTACATAAACAGAAAAGTGTTCTCTTTGCAGCACTAGTGTTGGCACCCTAAGGATCGGTGCTAGGGGTCATGAACACACACATAGGTCACAGTTGAGTGACTCAAAAGCAGAGTATCCAAAATGAGAAGGTCTTTTTAAGTTCAGCTGAGGTTATACTTTCTGGACCTTGCAAGGCTTGTCACAGCTAAAAGCCTTTTAATCAATGGCCTCCGCATCAAAGTAAAGTGAACTTTGGAAGATAGAACAGTGTCTG
>NW_019482956.1:0-706 GCF_002814215.2 Seriola lalandi dorsalis | reverse complement strand
GTGTGTGTGTGTGTGTGTGTGTGTGTGTGTGTGTGTTCTGTCTGTTTCTTCGAGGAACTGTCAAGTTCCTGTCTCACTGTTTATTAATTATTATTTTAAAATATCAATTCATTCAGAAAATGTCGGACTGTTCCTTTAATCATCGACCAATGAAATAAAGTGAAGCGTTGATGCAGGTGAGTCTGTAACCTCCGGCCTCCGCTGTCGTCCCCGCAGGTGCACGCCTACATCATCAGTCACCTGAAGAAGGAGATGCCGTCTCTGTTTGGGCGGGAGAAGAAGAAGGAGGAGCTGATCATGAGGCTGCCGGAGATCTACACCATCCTGCAGAGAGAGCACCACATCAGCCCCGGAGACTTCCCCAACGTCGCCAAGATGCAGGTACAGAGCCGCACCAGAGCCGCATCAGAGCCGCATCAGAGCCGCATCAGAGCCGCATCAGAGCCGCATCAGAGCCGCAGGGTCGGGCTCAAAAGAAACATCATGACTTTCAGTGTTTAGATCTTATTTTACAAATGTTCTCCAGTGTGAGTTTGATTAAAAACACTGTAGAACTTCCCACAGGCGTCATATTGAAGCTTTCTGCGGTGTGGCAGTGATCCAGTGATAGTTGTCGGTGCAGCCATGTGTGCACTGCAAACAGGAAGTGATGAGAGAGAATTCAGCTGCTTTTAATGGTGCCAGTGTGAAAAGTCACATGGTTTAA
>NW_019482955.1:0-706 GCF_002814215.2 Seriola lalandi dorsalis | reverse complement strand
CACACACACACACACACACACACACACACACACGCACACTCAGAGTGTGTGCGGCTGCAACACATCTCTGACTGAACTGACTGACTGAAACAGCCAATCAGGAGAAATCGTCTCAGCTGCTCCTCGCTACAGTGAACATGATTGGTCATGCTGATCATGAGACCAGATTAAACTTTATTCAGTGATAATGATCCTGGATGATGATGATGATGATGATGAGAGAAAAACGATCTGTGTGTGTGATCTGAGACGTATTAAATCAGTGTCATTCTCTGCAGACACAATGAATGGTGAATGATGATGGTAGCTGACGTGGTTGATTGGTGTATTGATGAAGTTCTCACTTTACACTGGGATCACTCTGCCTGGGTTGTGTGTTCACACCTGCTGCAGCTCTAACTCTCTACATAGAATTTGCAGGTTACTAAATGTTGGATTTCTTTTCATCATAAATTAATTACTGATTTATTTTTGACAGAAAATGTCAGTAAAATGTCTCTGTCTCCACAGGCAGCTGCTAAAATGGTTAAAAAATACATTTATATTTTATCATGTCTGAATCTGTGTGTTCAGATTCAGTCTAGACATAGAAACTATAGCGTAAGAGTCAGTTTTATGGTATGTTGCTGGTATGATGTCACTATGACATCATCAGGTCTTTTCTCCAACTGTTTCTGCTTGGAGACACATCACGTGTTCACAGGCA
>NW_019482954.1:0-809 GCF_002814215.2 Seriola lalandi dorsalis | reverse complement strand
ATTGATCTTCATGAGCGTGGCTTTGATTGGGTTACTTCCAATGCTGTTCATGGTACCAGCAAAGTGTATGCTTTAATATTTGTGAGTGATTCTGTTGCCCGTCTGCTCCTACAGAACTTCAAAAAGTTTAATGGAGAGTTTGGATGTTATTTTTGTCTTCAAAAGGGAATACTGGTAAAACGTGGTCAGGGGAAGGCCAGGGTTCACCCCTACAAGGAGAATGTACAACTTAGATGTCAAAGTCAGACTTTGGAGCTTGTTACAAGGGCTGCTGAGGCAGGCACACCAAGGTCCTTCTGTGTGGTCCCTTTTACCTGGATTTGATATAATTGAGGGATGTGTCCTTGACTATATGCACAGTGTCCTCCTTGGATTTACAAGATCTATCACTTCACTCTAGTTTAACTCTGAAAAGCATCAGTCTCCTTGGTACATAGGTAGGTCCATTCCACAAATTGACCAACTACTGTTAAAGATCAAACCTCCACGTAATGTCTCCAGAACACCTCGACCCACAAAAGAAAGGCGGTACTGGAAAGTCCATGAATGGCTGATGTGGCTACTTTTCTATAGCATTCAAATTCTCAAGGGGATTCAACCTGACAGACAATATGTGAATCCTGACCTCTCTGCGCCATGCATGAACACACACACACACACACACCAACCTCCCTTCCTCTGTCCCTCTCTAGATAAGAGTCATAAACTACAACCCACATTCCAATCCTGGGTAGTGACCAGCAGAACTCTCTTCACAGACACAGATCTGAGGAAGAATGTAAAATTAAATATCTAGCTGTTCTGTAACT
>NW_019482953.1:0-706 GCF_002814215.2 Seriola lalandi dorsalis | reverse complement strand
CTGAGATTGGCCCCATGTTTATTCATGAGGGGCTTTGGCTCTTTGAGAGCCGGTACAGATGCTACATCTACTGCAAAGGAATGACTTATCAAGGGTCCAGACCTGTGGCTCTATTCAACATGTCTGACCATGTGATACTGAATAAATACTCTGAGGCCTGCTGCTGGATTTTCAGTTTCATTATGTTTATTCAAGTTACATAAAAACTGAAATCATTTGTTTTGTAAAGAGTGATGTTGATTAAGTAGTTGTGATGATTTTAAGTTTTCATCTTTGAGCTGAGGTAACCTCAATCAGACCCTGACTTTTCATCCCGTTCCTCCAGTAGCTCAGATCCTGGATCTAGGTTTAATATCTACAAAACTGTGACATCACCAGCAGCCTGTGTTCATTGCTAATTAGCAAATGTCAGCAAGCTAATAGAAAACAATCCTTGCTAAACATCAGCATTTTAGCATGAAGCTGATATTTGGAGCTGCACACTTAACCCGTGTGTGTGTGTGTGCAGTTGCGAGCCCACGCTGTGGACCTGAATGGGAATCAGGTGGAGAATCCCATCGACATTGTTATCAACGTCATCGACCAGAACGACAACAGACCAGAGTTCACACACACTACCTTCAACGGCTCTGTACCTGAGGGATCCAAGCCAGGTACACTCCCACACACACACACACACACACACACACACACACACACACACACA
>NW_019482952.1:0-706 GCF_002814215.2 Seriola lalandi dorsalis | reverse complement strand
AGCCAAGAACAAAAACAGCCACATTATTATTTTTTTGTTGTGCTTGTGTTTACATCTTAATTCAGGATCCGCAGCAAATGAAGGGCAGAAGAATCTCAAACATGCCCTCTGACCTTCTGGGGGAATCATTAAGAGCAGTGTAGTGAGAGAGATGATAAACACATCAATGTTCTGTTCCCGGCTGCATTATCACTGCAGTAACCCATGTATAGACTTTGTTAATGAGTACAGATAATGTGATCCTGTCACATTGTGGACAAGCCACTTCTAGTGTTTGAAGTGTGAACAGAGTCCATTGTATCAGCCCCTCTTGAGTTAATGTAGGCTTTTATTCCTGTGGGCAACTTTAGGGTGTCTGTGGATACCAGGTAGGAGGGACATTGGAAAATGGAATGAAAACTGTGTGGTCGGATGTGGAGGCTGCGCAGAGTAAATTGGCCTTTCAAGAGCAGCTCTTGTGAACTATACCCCTGTTGAGAATCTTGATCCCTTAAGAAATTTATGAGTTTGTGTGCGCGCAAGTGTGCCAGAGCAAGGAAGGAAGCTTGTGTCTTCTGTGTGTCATCATAAGCTCATTATTTTTCTTCTCTCCCATAGATCTGCGACCTGTCATCACCTCTCCCAGCAAGTGTGTGTGCCTGAGCACAGCGGCGCTTCTGTCACTTTGTGCTTCCAGAGCCCCCTCAGCGTCCACAAAAAAAAAAAA
>NW_019482951.1:0-706 GCF_002814215.2 Seriola lalandi dorsalis | reverse complement strand
TCTCTATTAAGGACTCTTACCAGTGTTTTGTTCGGGCTCTCCAATGATCTTTCCAGCTTATAATCTTTTTAACATTTTTCTTCTACCAATCATCAGATTCCTTTTATCTTGTTGTTTTAGGTTTCCCATGTTACCACTCGTGTTGTTTTATGAGCTCCACTTGGACTGGAAACCAGCTATTATTATGTCTGTGTGTGTTGACCGCAAACCTGCATACTCATGATATCCACTTGCAGGAGTCCGAGTTCTGAAATAAGGATAAGCTGCTTGGTGGCTTTATCTCCTGAGCTGCTGCCCAGGTAAAGCGTATTTCATAGTCTTCCACTCTTGCTGTCCCAGCTGCCTGATCAGCTTCCTGCCTCCCGAATGGCCCCCATGGTCTCAACACACTCTGGCACTGTGCCAGTCAGCTCGGAGGGTCTTTCCGCTCAGGAGAGTGTGCTGGAGGCAGATGCAGTGGGCTCCACCACTCCTGTAATGGATGCTGCAACATCGTGGATAGTCACCCCGATGCCGCCAGATGATCCATGGATTTGAACCAGAACCAGGCCCAAGGCTCTGGTGCGCAGTTCCACACCAACTCCAACTTCTTGCTGGAGCTCCAGATGTAAGTGTGACAGATGTGAAACTACATTCAGATGGATATTGGTACAGCTTCTTATGGATATCAACCCGTCAAGTAAAACACCATAACAGTGTAAAATAC
>NW_019482950.1:0-706 GCF_002814215.2 Seriola lalandi dorsalis | reverse complement strand
GTAGGTGGGACACTGCGACAGGTTTGTTGAGTTTACCGTCAGATCTCCCGGCCCGTTTGTTTTAGTTTTTTATACAAAAAACAAATTGCAAGTTATGTTACCCAATTATTTTGTTTTGCATCCTTGGTCGTTTTTAAATGATTATACGGACATTGTGGAGCTTTCTTAGTGGGTATACCTGCGTATCACTTAGATTACACCACTGCCCACATATCCCATCTAATTTCTCACCTAGTGGCCTAGGCTATGTTAATTGGCTTGCTTGTTACCTACCCAAAGTGAACATATTCGAGCATGAATCTAAACTTTTTATCAATAGTATCAAACGTTCAGCCACATTTGCAGACTAGCAAACACGGTGTACGGACTCGACTGACTTGCACTTTACAAATGTTCTAATGCATTTTAAATGAACTGAAAGTCTCACCTCCTTCCTTGGATGTACGGCCTAGTAACTGGTAGTCGCGGCTCCTGTTGGGGGGTGGGGGTTGTGCAACCTGTAGAACCTAGGGGTCTATGGGGACCGTCTTCTCATGCTGCATTCCATTGCACTCGGACATCGGAGTTTCACTCTTGTAAACCTCCGACCGGCCACAACCTTTTATTTAGAGGTTTTTGAATTAAACTGCCTAAAACTGGGGTGTAAAGGCAGTTGCCACCCTGGTTCATCCGCCCCTGGCATCAGGAGATTATGAAGTAAAATATC
>NW_019482949.1:0-706 GCF_002814215.2 Seriola lalandi dorsalis | reverse complement strand
TTAATTATGAATTTTTTTTTTTTTTTTTCATGTGCATTTACTTCTGAAGCCTGTCTTCCAGCTCCACCAGCAGGTTGACATTTCTAGTTGAGAGTGAACTGTCCGAACATCTGCTGGATGGACTACCATGCACTGTGGTGCAGACATTGATAGTTTTTGTGACCTTGCACCATTATCTGATCAAAATTTCAAATTGTCCAATACTTTGATTTATGTATCTGAGTATTTCATTTATGATTAGCATTACATCCTCATAGAGATACTAGCATGGCTGCAAACTCCAGTTTCTCTCCACCCAGCTGTGTTACAGCTGTGAAAGATGCCCATTCATTAAGAGATACAAGGAAAGCTGTAAAGAAAATAACAAGATGCATTCATATTAAATAAGTTATATGCCTTTGTGGTGTATTGTTGCAGTGCTTCTGCTGGCAGAGAGATTATGTTGAATCCACCTTGTAAGATCTATGCTTGAAGGTAAAGTGCAGAACTTAAGCTATATGTTAATACTCAACAGCTCAACAAGTGTCCCTGTGGTGGCTGCTATATTATGTCACACAGGCACTGCAGTCATTGTGATGTTTGGTGTGTGTGCACATGCATGCCACTGGAAAATATGACCTTGAGTGTCAGTAAATATAACCACAAGTGTCAGTTTCATGCATTTAGGATTATAAAGTGCAGTATTATAAAATCACACATCACATCT
>NW_019482948.1:0-706 GCF_002814215.2 Seriola lalandi dorsalis | reverse complement strand
AAAAAAAAAAATGTCTGTAATCATACATTTAGACCTGTCATAGTTACATTTGAACTGCAAAAAAAAAATTTTTTAAAATACTCCCATCATTTATTTTCTTTATACACAATGCTGATTTCCATTATGGCATGAAATTGCAGTCGTCACTCAGTGAGAGTCTTGTTGTGCCGCTTTTTTTTTTCCTTCTTTTGACTCTGTTTTCATGATTTGATCATAAGCAGTGTAAGCTGTGAGGAAAAAGGGATGTGGCAGAGGAAGATTATGTGCCAGTGAGGCCAGTGAGGATGAGAAGCCTCAAGAGGAGAGCTCTCTGTGTTTGGTTAATGTGGGATGGAGCTCTGTGCTCTGTGTATATCCTAAGTCCTCTGAGTGGGTTGCTGTTGATGGTATGGGTTATATTTTATGCCTTGTAGGAGGTAGAAATAGTGTGTGTGCATGTGCGTGTTTGTGTGTGCGTGTGTGTGCAACTGTAATGTGGCGACATCCTTCTCCCTGTGATAGTTCTGTACCGCGACGCTCTGAGAAACTGCACCCAGGAGAAAGCGGATTTACAGCCTCATTCAGCTGTGCTGAGCTCCAGTTAAACATCATTCAAACCGCCAACTTAGCAATCCCTCTCTCTTTTTCTTTATCTTACCCCACACACACACACACACACACACACACACACACAGACAACCTTCTTCATAATAACACACACACACAC
>NW_019482947.1:0-706 GCF_002814215.2 Seriola lalandi dorsalis | reverse complement strand
AACTAATTGATAGAATGAAACACAGGTATCACAGCTTCAAGTCAGTGTTTAGTGGAGGCGTGAATCAGTCATGTAAGTCAGCTGTCTGATCCAGCTGAGTGAGCAGAACTTTACCAGTCCCTAAACTAAAAATCACATTTATATTAATTATAATTCAATACAATAAAACAAGCTACAGCATTTGTTATAAACACCGTCTCTAACGAGCTGATCTCTCTCCTCCTGTAGCTGAGTTTCTTGTGTCTGAGGATGGAGGTCAGAACATTGTCATAAGTGACGCCTTCATCAAAGGTAAGGAGCTCTGCGTTTCTTCATGGATTTAATCAGATGGAAATCACACATCCTGACTTGCAGCTGAGTAATCCTGCTCCTTCCTTCTGACCCGATGCTCCCGCAGAGTCTCTGTTCAACCGGCGCGTGGAGGAAAAGGCCAAAGAGATGCTGTTCACGCCGCTGGGTTGGCACCACAGCTCTCTGGACCAGCTCAGAGAGGAGAACGGAGAGAAGAAGGCCATGGAGAGGCTGCTGTGAGTGGAGATTATACTACTGTTTGTGTCCAGCATGATTATACAAGTGTCTTTAGAGATGGATCCAGAGGTAGAGAGAGAGAGAGAACGAGCAGGACATCAGTTTTGGACTGAGCCTCACTGTGACTGTACGAATAGTCTGACTGAGCTCAGGTGGGCGGGAGCTTTGCTAGTAGCCT
>NW_019482946.1:0-706 GCF_002814215.2 Seriola lalandi dorsalis | reverse complement strand
TTTTTTTTTTTTGCTCATTTGGACAAAATCAGGCTAGGTGTTTCCCCCTGTTTCCAGTCTTTATCAGCTTTCAGCTAATATGCTGCTAGTTCTAAGAGAAGAGTGGTATTGCTCTTTTCATCAAAATCTTGGCAAGAAAATAAATAAAAGTATTTTCCAAAATACCAAACAATTACTTTAAGAAAAATCAGAAATCTCAGGAACAAATATCTTGAAACTTTTCTTTTTGTTTTTGTAAATTGGTTGAATCCATGTTGCTGTGAGACTTAACCAACAATTGGGGACCTAATAGTGATTCAATTATCTTGAGACCTGCCTGGTGGCAGTAGGGCAGTAGGACAGCAGATCATATTGCATACATTAATCCCTCTGTGTGCGCGTACAACACCGTGGGAATGCCTGGGAAGGGAAATAAAGGTATTACCCCTTCTCCGAAAAACACCCACATTTCCCCGAAAAAATATGCATTTGCACATTCAGCGCGAAACTGAGTCAACAAAGGGGAGGATCTCAGAGTTTTTCACCTCACTTTGAAAGTTTCAATCAATAGCTCTCTGATGTCTTCAGCCACTCTTTCAGAAGCTACGACACAAGAAAGATGTCGAAACATAATATTTTCCCACCCTTTAACTATGACCATCACATGCTACTGTGAGGGAAAAACTTTGTTCTATTTTTACAGGTAGGCTATGGAAACGTTTTTTTT
>NW_019482945.1:0-706 GCF_002814215.2 Seriola lalandi dorsalis | reverse complement strand
AGCTACACATGGGTGTCTGTGAGTTTATAGGAAACTTGGGTAAGTAGTTTTTTGCTGTTATTGTTGATACCTTCAAAATAACTGTTGTCAAATTCAAAAGCATTACATTTTGGACAGATTTCCATACATTTTAGAATTTCTGCATCTGGTCTGTTCCTATCCAGGTGTTTCTGAAAGATGCTTTCCGCTGTTTCCAGCCCCACTTCCGTGCTAATGTCCGTATAGAAGCTGTCAGTAGTAAACAGAAGAGCAACACCATGGGTCTTTGGTGTGTCTGCTGGAGAAGGGTCCTAGAAAGGAATCTACGTAGAGGGAGATGTAGGTGGCACTGTGGCAGTTGGAGATTATAGTTCTCTTGGGGAAACTGTGTAGGGAACGGTGTTTGTGAATTTTGGGGAGGAGGTGAAATTCTAAGATAGTGTTTCCTTTGTATGATTTACTATAGATTAATAGTATTTGGGTTTGGGTAATTGCCTGTTGGCCTCCATAGCATATTGCTGTTTGTCTGTAATTACAATTTTAAACCTTATCTGCCGGTTTAATAATGATATTGGAAAGGTTGTTCTAGAACTCAAATTTAAACGGACTTGCACTTATATAATGCTTCTCCCATTCACTCACACATTCATACACTGATGGAACAGCCATCAGGGACAATGTGGGGTTCAGCATCTTGCCCGAGGACACTTCGACACAGACTGGAGGA
>NW_019482944.1:0-706 GCF_002814215.2 Seriola lalandi dorsalis | reverse complement strand
GTCCTTATTCAGCAAGGACCAACCAGCAATCAGGAACCTCTTTGAATCCGCCCCCTCAGGGAGTTAGTGAAGAAGCAGACAGCACTGCAGCAGCAGGAGCATCGGGTGGTGACATGTGCTGCTCTATGAAGAGAGGCTGATGCTGCAGGTACTGCAGTCCGGACAATCTGCACACTCAACAACTTCTACAGCAGCCTGAACCACTCGGAGGCCAGAGAGCGAGCCTCAGTATCGATATTCTTCAAGATGTCATCTCTTACCTGGAGTCCTTGAATGTGCCTTGAAAGACGTACTCTTTGTCAAACTGCTGTTAGAGGCAGATGGATTTTTGGTTGAGTAAAGATATTTTATCATCAGATTGAGTAAATGTAGTTTCAGTCGCCTCTGTAAAAACAGCCTGAAGATAATTCAGATACTAATAGTTGTATTGATTTGTCAGGCACTCTCCATTTTAATTTAACTTTCGTCACCTTTTCCACACGAATAGAAATCTGCTGCTACTGCTCGGCATATGGATTTCATGTATGCAGTTATTTCATACATAAGTGGCTCCTCTTGCTCAGAGATGGGTAATTTAAGACTCAATAGAGGCTGTTGTGAATTACAGCAATTTCTGACTGATGAAGTCATGGGCCTGTTGCATTTGATGGGACAATCAACCTCTCTATTCAGATGTCAGTTTGATCCAGCTGCTACAACAACTGAT
>NW_019482943.1:0-706 GCF_002814215.2 Seriola lalandi dorsalis | reverse complement strand
TCCTCAGTGAGAACACGTCATATCTTTGTGTGGTGTGACAGGTGGAGGTGGACAAGCAGGTTTTCCGGGGGACGGGTCCCAATAAGAAAGTGGCCAAAGCCAGCGCCGCGCTGGCTGCCCTGAACAGCCTGTTCTCCGGCTCCAAGTCAACGACCAACAAGAAGAAACGGCCCAACCCTCCAGTGAGTGAATTAAACTGCTCCTGTAGTCAGCCTTAAGTGATCCATCATGTACAGTTGCTGATGTGTATTGAATTGAATTGAATTGAATTGAATTGAAGGCCTTTATTGTCATTGTAAGCTCTGCATACAATTAAATGTAGAGCATTGCTCCTTAATTGGTACATATGAATAAATCAACACAATAATACACAAAATAATTACAAAATTAAGATAAATCAAGGGCATAGGTTTGCTTATGGACATGTCCCTACCAATATTTTGGGAGGACATGTTTAATTCCTAAGTATACTAAGACATTGTTATGACATTTTTGATGCCTTACTATACTATGACATTTTTCATGCCTTACTATATTATGATAGTTTTATGACATTTTTAATGCTTATTATAGATATATTAATTACATTTTCATTCCTTACTATACTATGACATTTTTGATGCCTTACTATACTATGATAGTTTTATGACATTTTTAATGCTTATTATAGATATATTAATTACATTTTCATTCCTTACTATACTAT
>NW_019482942.1:0-706 GCF_002814215.2 Seriola lalandi dorsalis | reverse complement strand
AGAGGTGAGTGATTCATTACCCATAGAGATGGTGCCGTGACTGCTGCAACTGTTCTGGCGACAGAGTTTAGCCACAGTATGTTATATTAAAAAAGTAGCAGTGAGGGAGGCTGGTAAATAATAGATGATAGGAGATTGTACCAATGGTGAGTATCAGTGTTGGTGTTAATATATTTAAAGGGAAGTGTACAGCTGCACTCTGGGAAACTTTGCATATTTGAAGCTTCAAAACTGACTGTGTGGTGCTTTACAACAAGGGATATAAAAGAGACAAGGAATGCAAAAGAAGGTGGTGAGTTCTTCCTCTACACTGAACACACACAATACTACGACATCTAAGAAATATGGATCTTTATGTGCCTCTATGTGTGATAATCAAAATAAATATCCATAAAACATTTTTTACACCTTTGGAGCTCTACTGTATCATTCAGGCTCATTATTGTATTGTATCTATACATAAAACTTTCACCATGTGGAAATGTGGCAATCAAAAAATCCCTTGTTCTGGACATGTTGGAAGATGAATATGAGTATGAGAATAAATACCTTCTGGTTCCGTCTGTCATGCAACCCGGCTTTTATGTTGATGTTGCATGAATCTCTGGACATTATATTTACATGATGTATATTGTAGAGGACATTTATTTAGTATGCTTTTATTAACTCACCTATTGAAGTGTTAACTGTTACATAATGAATTGAT
>NW_019482941.1:0-706 GCF_002814215.2 Seriola lalandi dorsalis | reverse complement strand
AGAGAGAGAGACTGAATGCAAAAGGTTTAGCCTATTGAATATGTATTTGCTCATGTATTGTGTGTGAAACTGGATTTGTATTATGACTTTTATATGATATTTTACATTTTTAAATTAAAATAAATCTGGGACAAAAATGTTCTTAAAACTGACATGTGACAGATTTTCAAGAAAATGTTACAAGAAAATCAAAATGTCTGTCTCTCTGTTTGAACCAACTATCTGCCATCAGCCAATTTTCCAATCTGTTTGTTGAATTGGAGCCACAGCTGATTTTATATCAAAAACTTCTTCCTGTGTTGTTTTTCACTCAGCTCCTGAACTTATCACGAGATCTTTCACCGTGACATCAGAGCGCACCTGAGAGCCGCTGTGCCAACAAATCAGCTGGACGAGCTGTGGCGTATTTTCCTGATAAATAACCTCTTGAAGTTGATGTTCTTGATCCACTCATTGAAAGGAGAGAGATGGTATTAAACGGTAAATATTTCTCCCACTCAAGTCAAAGACGATAAATGTTTGGATTCTTCTTCGCTAAGCTCAGCTGTTGCTTCCACTTCAGGACACGATTTCTCCACTCGCTTCAGGAGGCATTTTCACCCACAGGTGTAAAACTGTTTAACAAAATGACTCTAACCACTGAAATCTAAATATCATATCAACTGGTGTTAGTTTTGTCCAGTGAAGACGTTTTCAATTCTGTGAC
>NW_019482940.1:0-706 GCF_002814215.2 Seriola lalandi dorsalis | reverse complement strand
TGATTTAAGGGCATAAGATATCTTTATCGTTTGGAATGTAATGTTGTTTGCTTTACCACTGTAACAGTAAGTGTTTTTAAACAATAAATAATGGAATTTGATGACTAACTAGCTAATTAATGCTATGATATTAACTCAGGTTAGGTAGAAGAGAAAGGAAGGAGAAGACTCTACACAGAGAAAGACATGCACACACACATACAGACAATAGGACTAAAGATGGATGCTGCTGGTATGTACAGATGGTGCATGACGTGTTGCTGACCTTACAGACGCGCGCCACCCTGGGGATGAGCAGCTTGCCAAAGAATTCGTACTCCACTGACACCTCAGTGAAGAAGTAGTAGATTTTATCGTCCTCGCCATATGCTTGGTTTCTCCCTTCTCTGATCACGTCGGCAAAAACAAAGCTGGGCTCTGTAGGAGAGGAGGGGGAAGAAAAAGGTGTTAGATCATCTGTCCGGGCATTCCTTCCCTATAGACCCTTTTACTGTTATTATGAAAGCCTTGCTGTATTCCTGTTCCTAAGGGTGGAACTACAAAAACACTCCACTCACAATTGTACAGAGTAGGACTGAACAATATGCAAAAACCAAAAACATTTCACTGGAGAAAATGACAAAACACAACGTTTATGGTATAATGTGACATATTTTACAGGCATGTTTCATTTGGGCACGCCATCAAGTTACTCACAGAATAAACA
>NW_019482939.1:0-707 GCF_002814215.2 Seriola lalandi dorsalis | reverse complement strand
AGAGACATTTCACTGGGGGCTCTTTGTTATAAAAAAAAGAAGAAGAAATTATATATATATATATATATATATATATAAACCGTTCTCCTTGTTAGTTCTAGGGATAGTTTCTTTCTCATTTAGAAAGTCTCATTAACTTCCCAGGTGTTAATTGAATAACCACAAATTGGATCCTTTTAATATCGCATAGATCAGTGCCTAAGTGCCTTTGACCGAGAAATTGCAGAGGAACTGTGATTCACTAACACTGTCTATGAGAAAACTGCATGAGACTCTTACTGTATGAACCTGGAGCGGCAGAGATAACTCCTCACACTTCACAACTCTATGAAGAAATCTGAATTGAACTTGAAGGGAAACTCCACCTTAAGGTCCACTAAAATCTGTAGATATACTTATTTTTTAATTGTGAAGATCAATTGCATCCATGCCTCGGCTGTTGTTAATAAATGTAGCTTCATTAATTCAAAAAATCAGTTGCCTCTGAACATGATCCAGCCAGAGATTATGTTATTAGAAAGCATATTTGCTAGTGCAGTTTAGTTGTGTCGAAACCTAATTTATAGGGGGAAAGACTTGACGTACTGTCCTAATATTTTCATAATAAATTGTGTTTTTTTCCCAGCGACTTAAGTGAACCCCACACTAAGTAATATTCATGTGAGTACACACACACACACACACACACACACACACACACACACACA
>NW_019482938.1:0-761 GCF_002814215.2 Seriola lalandi dorsalis | reverse complement strand
TTTTTTTTTTATTTGTCAAATTATCTCATCACTCGCAAAGTTATCAAGCTCAACAACATGTCTTGCGTCTTAGGGACGTCCGCTTAGGAAATCGTGTCAATTAGAAGGCTCTTACAAAGCTCAAGTAAACTACTGAATATCATTTAATGCTTCGACTGACAAACATTAAGGAGAATGAGCAAAAAGCTGGGACAGGTAACGTCTTTTTAAGATCACCTTTTAGGTGTTAAAAAAACAAAACAAAACAGTGGAACAAAAACAATCTTAGGCCAAATATTTCAGGGGACAACAACATCTAGGTCTAAGTAACAGGATGTGCAAACTTAATTGTGCATAGAGATCAAATTGTAATAAATATTAATGTGATAATCAACATTATCACGAGTTTGACTTTGTCAAAACTTGTAGGGGGTGATTGTACATTTTCATGATTAATTTAGTTTTACTAAAATGTTAAAAAGTTTGTTTGTTTTTTTTTTCAATAGTGCTGCGAGAAAAGCTTTTATTGTTTTTTTTAAGCAACAAACACTTCCCATTTATTATTAACCAGAGCCCCAAAAGACAAACACAACCAAACACTCAATAAAAATCCTGATAAAAGTTACTGATTTGTCATAGTTATTCAACCAAGTTTAACTTCCTGTGAATGGCTCTTTCACTTTAAAAGTTTTTTTTTTTTTTTTTTTAATTTTCTGCCGTATTTCTGCATCAAAGAATCACATGAGCAACGAATAACAAACTGAGCGTTATAGCGATGTACA
>NW_019482937.1:0-707 GCF_002814215.2 Seriola lalandi dorsalis | reverse complement strand
AAAAAAAACACTGATTCCTTCAAGTCATTTCTAAAGTCAACTCTGGAGATCCGCCGCTTAGAAGGAAAAGACATTTTGATCAAAGATTTTCTTTCACTGTCGGATGATTTTTTTTCTGTTGTAGCCCAGATGTCCGTTATCACAAACCGCCTTAATGCTCAAGCCTCATAGATGTCATATGTCTCCTCCAAACTGATACTGTGTTGTATTTGCAGCCAGTGTAGTGTGCACTGCTGATAAGGATGTCTCCAGTGTAACTTCCAGATAGCTGCTTAAACAGTTCTTGGTTTTGTGGATTTGGTTCCCAGGGTGCATTCAGGCATTAGTTTACCAGGCTGGTTACCTTAGAGCGGACTGGAACAACTATGACTCATTCTACAACTTTACCCAGCACTCAAACCTTTGGTTTGTGTGTATGTAAGTATGAATGCCGTTTGATTCTGGAAACATAAATGAACCCGCGTGATGCTTTGGCCTCAGTACTTTAGGGGTGTTTGGTTTGTACTGGACTCAGTCTTCACATCATCTGGACAAATTGTACAATGTTTGAAAGCTCTGAGTCTGATTGAAGACGGAGGACTCTGAACAAAGCTTTGATTGATCCTCGTATCACGTCAACAGCTGTTGAAACAGAATTGCTTCAGACTCCAAAGTCTTTTCCACACAAATGATATTATGACAGAAAAACTAGGCAATGTAAAAAAAAA